>NC_090444.1:125185202-125485515 GCF_031143425.1 Pleurodeles waltl
AGCCTTGCACGAGCACATGCTCATTGCTAGGGAGATGCTGTTGTAGTTAGAACAGGGCTTGGAGCCCGGCCTTGACTTACCATTTGTTGGCTTGCATGGAACTCTTATTTATAGCCTTGTAATTCGTCACTGGAGGCCATATCATTTCTTTTCGTATCTGTGGAGCAGTGACAAAGCACTGACTGAGTCAACGTAATCTGTGCCGTCCGCTGCTCCCAATGCAATTGAGGTACTATTTTCTTCTTTTAACTTCTAGTGCCCTGCAAACAGAAGACCTGTGACAAGCAAAAACATGCCCAGAAGGACAAACAAATTTGCTTGTGGGCGCGGTTCTCAAAGGATGACTATTATCTTGTTCTAAATATTGAAAAGCTACATTGTTTCTTTCTTATGTGTAATTTTTGAAATTATAATGTAACCCATAATCGTGCAGTAAACCCCAGTCCACCCCACTCCAGTCCAATCTACCCTTCTCCAATCCAAACCGCTCACCCCGGTCCACTCCAGTCCACCACACTCCAATTCTCCCAATACACCCCAATCCAGTCTGCCTCACTCCAATCCAAAACAATCTGCCCCACTCCAATAAAAGATAAGCTGCTCCACTCCAATACAGCAATCCAAAACAATCTGCCCCTCTCAAATCCACAAAAACCTGCCCCACCCCAGGCCAAAACAATCTGCCCCACTCTAATCCAAAACAATCTGCCCCACTCCAATCCAAAACATTCTTCTCCACTTCAAAACAATCTGTTCCACTCCAATCGGTCACGCTCCAATACAAACCACCCACTCCATTACAATCCACCGCACTCCATCCTAATCCACCACACCCCAATACTCCCAACCCGCCCACTCCAATCTGCCCCCTTTAATCCAAAACAATCTGCCTCACTTCAATACAGCAATCCAAACCAATCTGCCCCACTCCAGTCCACAACAATCGGCCCCACCCCAATCCAAAACAAGTTGCCCCATTCCAATCCAAAACAATCTGCCCCACCCCAATCCAAAACTGTCTGCCCTACTCCAATCTGCCCCACTCTAATCCAAAACAATCTTCCTCACTCTGATCTAAAACAGTCTGCCCCACTGCAGTCTGTCCCACCCCAATCCAAAACAATCTGCCCCACTCCAATCCCCCCTCCAATCTAATCTGCCCACTCGAATCCACCACACTCCAATCCAGTCCAATCTGCCCCATTCCAACTCAAAACAATCTGCCCCACTCTAATCCAAAACAATTTGCCCCACTTCAATTCAATCTGCCCCACTCCAGTCCACCCCACTTCAAGCCAGTCCACCTCAGCCCAATCCCCCCACTTCAATCTGCCCCACTGCCATCTAAAACAATCTTCCCCACTGCAGACTGTCCTGCTCCATTCCAAAACAATCAGCCCTACTCCGTTTCCAAAACCATCTGCTCCACTTCCATCAAAACCATCTGCCCCACTCCAGTCCAAAACAATATGCTCCACTCCAGTCTGCCCTGCTACAATCCAAAAATTCTGCCCCAACACAATCTAAAACAAATGCCTCACTCCAATCTGTCGCAGTACAAACCAAAAATTCTGCCCCACTTCAATTCAAAACAATCTACCACTGCAATCCAAAGCAATCTGCCCCACTCCAATCCACAACAGTCGGCCCCACTGCAATCCACAACAGTCGGCCCCACTGCAATCCACAACAGTCGGCCCCACTGCAATCCACAACAGTCTGCCCCACTGCAATCCACAACAGTCTGCCCCACTGCAATCCACAACAGTCTGCCCCACTGCAATCCACAACAGTCTGCCCCACTACAATCCCACAACAATCTGCCCCGCTCCAATCCACAACAATCTACCCCGCTCCAATCCAAAACAATCTGCCCCGTTCCAATCCAAAACAATCACCCTACTCCAATCCAAAACAATCTGCCCCACTCCAATTCAAAACAATCTGCCCCACTCCAATTCAAAACAATCTGCCCCACTCAAATCCACAACAATCTGTCCCATTCTAATCGAATACAGTCTGCCCCACTCCAGTCTGCCCTACTCCAATCCAAAACAGTTTGCCCCAAACCATTCTGCACCCACTCCAATACAAAACAATCTGCTCCACTCCAATCTTCCCCGCTGCAAACCAAAACAATCAGCCACTCTCCAAATCCAATAATGTCTTCTCCACTTCAATCCAAAGCAATCTGGTCTACTTTAGTCCGGGCCACTCCAGACTACCCCGCTCCAGTTCAGTCCACCTCACCTCACCCCAATCCAATCCACCCCTCTCCATCCCAATCCACCCCACTCCAATCTAACACAATGCACTCCACACTAATCCAATCCACCCCAAACCGGACCAATCCAATCCACCCAAGTGCAATATACCCCATTCTATTCCAATCTACCCCACTCCAATTCACCACAATCCACCCCATTCCAGTCCAACCCACCCCACTACAGTCAAACCCGCCCTACACCAGTCCAACCGACCCCACTCCAGTCCAACTCATCTCACTCCAAACCACCACATTCGAGGCCAATCCACCCCACTCCAATCCAGCCCACCCAAATCCAGTCAAACCCAATCCACCCACCTAACCCAGTCCATCCCACTCCAATTCTCCCCAGTCCAGTTCACCTTAATCTTCCCCACTCACATCCAATCCATCCCACACCACACCAATCCAAACCACCACAGTCCACACCAATCTAATCCACTCCAATCCAATTCATTCCACTCCAGTCTAATCCACCCCACTCCAATCCAGTCCACCCCACCCCAGTCCAATCCACACCACCCCATCCCACCCCAATCTACCCAATCCAATCCACCCTACTCAATCCAATTCACCTCACTCCATTCCTCTCCACCCCACTCTAATCCAATTCACCCCACTCAATCCATCTCACCCCACACCAATCAAATCCACCCCACCTCAGTGCATTCCACCTAACTCCAATCAGCTTTACCACACCCCAGTCAATCCAACCCACTCCACTCCAACCCACTCTGCCCCACTTTAATCCACCCCACCCCACTCCATTCTACCTCACCCTACTTTAATCCACCCCACTCTACTCCAATCCACCCCACTCTAATCCAATCCTACCCACCCTCCTCCAATCCACCACACTTACTCCAGTCCACCCAAATCGAATCCAATCCACTCCACTCCACCCCACTCTACTCCAATCCACTCCACGCTGCTGTAGTCCACCCTCTCCACCCCAATTCAATCCACCCCACCCCCATTTAATCCACCCCACTCTAACCCAATCCAGTCCATCCCACTCCAATCCAATTCATCTTAACCCACCCAACCCCACTCCAATCCAATACAATCCACCTTAACCCACCCCACTCCTGTCCAATCCACCCCACTCCACCTTAATCTAACCCCCTCAACCCACACTAATCCAGTCCATCCCACACCAATCCAAATCATTTTACAGTAACCCAATCCACATCAAATCCACCCCAATCCAATCCACCCCACTCCATGCCAATCTACCCGCTCCATTCCAGTCCACCCCACTCAAATTCCCCCACTCGAATCCATTTCAGCCCACTCAAGTTCAGTCCATTTCAATCCTCCACAATCCACTCTACTCAAATCTAGTCCCTCAAATTCAATCCAGTCCACCACACTCCAAAAAAAAACCATTCCACTTCAGTCCACCCCACTTCAATCCACCCTAACCCACCGAGTCCACCTCAGTCCAGTCCACCCCAATCCAGTCCACCACAATCAGTCCAATCCACTCCACTTCACCCCACCCCACTCCATTCCAATTCAATCCAGTCCAATCCACCCCACTATGTTCCAATTCACCTCACTCCAAGCCACCACAACCCGCCCCAGTCCAGCCCAACCACTATCTAACATACCTACTCCAGCCCACCACACTCCAATCTACCTCACCCCAATTCAGTCTAGTCTATTGCACTCCAGTCCAACCCACTTCACTTCAGTCCACTCCACTCTAGTCCAATCCACCGTACTCTAGTTGAATCTGCCCTACTCTACCTAATCTGCTGCACCCCACTCCACTCCACAATCCACTTCAGTCCAATCCACCCATTCAACTCCAGTCCACCTTACTCTAATCAAATAAATCCAATCCACCCCACTCCAGTTCTCCCCACTCCAGTCCAGTATAATCCACCCCACTCCAATTCACCCAACTCAGACCCACCCCAGTTCAATTCACCCCACCCTAGTCCTATCACTTCAGTCCACTATACCCACCCCAATTCAATCTTATCACCCATTCCAATCCACATCACCCCATTGCAATCCACCCATTCTGTTCATTCCACCCCACTCTACTCCAATCCAGTCCACTCCACTCTAGTACAGTCTGCCCCAGTACCTCAGTCCACTCCAACCCACTACATCCTATTCCACCCCACATTATGACACTCTCTGCCATTAAACTCTACTCTCCTGTCCTCAACTTTACTTTCCGACATTCTACTCCCCCTACTCCACTCTACAACATGCTACTTCCCCACTCCACTCTACGACACTCCACGCCACTAACTTTTAGCCATCATGAATAACAGCCAGACTGATGTACCACATGGCATCTGGGCCAAAAAAACCTTTTTTTCCATTTTCGTGGAGAAATTCATGAAGGATCTGCAAATCTTGGCGATTTTTAAAAAAAAAAAACAAGCACAATTTCTTACACTTATTTTTTCTTTGAGTCCACGGGTGGGCCAGGTCTCAGGGTCATTGTTAATTGTGGCTCAACCCCCCCCCCCCCAAGGCAAGTTTTAAACCGGGGGACCAGCACCTCCCAGGGCTTTAAAAGTTGAAATAATAGGAGGGGGGCCTGCATAGCCCCCCTTCATAGGCCTTCTAAGGCCCCGGGGATGACCACCTCGCCGGGGCTTGCCTACTAAATAAGAGGGGGGCTGCGCAGCCCCCCGTACAGCTTTCAAAAATTGCCCTGAGGACTCGCACTTCCCTGGGCACAGCTTGAGAAAAAAGCAGGAAGGGGGGCACGCTGCCTACCTCCCGGGCAATATTCAACCCCAGGGACCACCACCTCCTAGGGGCATGACCAGTATAGGAGTGGGAGGGGGGCCACGTGCCCCAGCTCCAGGCTGTTTTCAGCCCCGGTGGCCATCATCTCCTCAGGACTGGCCCTGTGCAAAATTAAGGAGGGGGGCCCCACCCCCCCTCCCCCACCAGGAGCTAATAATGACCCTGGGGTCCGCCACCCCTTACGGCCGGCTTCCTATGTCCTGAGGGGCAGAACCTCGGAAGATAGCAGTTTGCTTTTGCTTGGTGGCAGCTTTGATAGCTCCCGCCAAGCGAAAGCAAACTTTAAGTCTGCTGCCAGTGGGCAGAAGCAGGAAAGCTGCTCTCACTCGGTGGGGACAAACATTTCATCTGTTTTCGGGCAGGAAAACAGATGAAAGGATTGCTCCTGATGCAGGGAGCAGCATTTTTAGCTGCTCCCTGCGTGTGGAAGCTGTGCTGGCTCCCGCTGGAAGTTGTGAGCCAGCAGGGACCATGGGGGCATTGAGGCTCCCCCCCGGTCCCCAGGAGACTTTTTGCACTTGGCTTAGGCAAAGCTAGTGTGTTTTCTCAAAATTTCCACCTTATAAAGTTATCTGAAATCCTTGAAGGATGTGTTTGCCTCAAACACAATATGTTATGTAGTGATTTGACGAGTGGGTTCTTTCTTGTCATTTCCTATTGCGATCAGAGCTTGTCGTTCTCCTTTTTAACCACTAGGAGCATGCAAAATTACCTAGAAGCCCGCCCATTTGGCCCTGCCACATATATGTTATTGGTATGCATCTATTTCCAGGATAATAGACAGCGTACTAAAGGCCCCCCTGAGTGCGTTTCCCGCTGATTTTTAATGAGTCCTTGATGCAGAGGAATATGAACACATCTCCACCAAATAATTAACACTTACTACGTAGAATTTAAAGGAAGTACTCTTGTTGGGTGGAGATTCAACTCTTGGTAGTCTTGTTGTCTTCTATACACGAGGATTCATGTTATTGCAGATTTCTGTATGAAGAAGCTTGAGAAACAATCACATTGCTAAAATTATAGACACACAAGATCACTGGAGACATAACTTCAAGTTGCTTTAGGCAGCTGTAGTGTGGAATATGCACTATATATTTACCCAACGAGGTAGTACTTACTAATTAGCCAGTAGAAAGTTCTCCATTTGGGTAGACATTTTGTGCAACACTGTGGCCTCTTCTTGAATAAGTAAGCAGGTCAGGATACATTCTGGCACCAATGCTTATCTCATGAAAATTAAACCTGAACAGGAAGCACTTACAAATATAAAGAAAGCTGGTGCCCCAGTTGAAGCTCTGCTTCCATAAAGTACAAATCACCCTAACTTCTTGCTCTTCGACAAGGCAAAGCAAGTGTGTTTTCTCTGTAGTTACACCTTGAAAAATGATCTGAAATCCTTGATGGAGGTGAATGTATTGTTGCTCTTTCTGAGTACAATAGCTTCTGTAGTAACTGTGACAAATGGGATTTTTCAGGACATCTCCTGTTAGAACAGAGCACATCCGTCTCCCTATTAACTATGAGTATGCAAATGAGCAAAATGACCTAGAAACCCTGTCCGTTTGGCCAAAGGCCCTGCGTGATGGAGGGTTGCATGCCTCCAGGGGGGATGGCCGCTGGCTGCCGCCAATCCCCCACAATGCACGGCCGAAGCATGTGCAGCGTGGGGCTGGATGCATGTAGAGAGTTAACCACAGGGACTGGCCACAGCCAACAGCCATCCCTTTAAACCGCATCCAACCCTGCATCAACCCCCTCTGTGTTACAAAAAAAATTGAAATTTACTGAAAAAAACGAAAGTTACAGGGACTCTATAGTTAGGAACTAGCATTTAAAAACCTTACAAGTTCTCTGAAAAAAAACTAAGATTACAGGGACGTTATAGTTAGGTTCTGAATTTACGCACACAAAATCATTGAAGTTTAGCTGTTACAGTTAGTTATTTCAAGTAACTGTAACTCGTGCCCTAAGGTAACTATAACTCGCGCTCTCGTTATGCCCAGCTAAATACCCCACATAGTACATCATTCATGAAATCTTCTATGACATCATTTATATTATAACTGCAACAGTTGCAATAATATTATTGATAAGAAAACTGTGCATGGCTGGGGTGCGAGTTATAGTTACCTAAAGGTACAAGTTAAAGTGGCGTGAAATAACTCTTAACAGCTGAATTTCTATTATTTTGTGAGTGTAGATTCAGAAACTATCTAGCTATGCTGTCCCTGTAACCTTTGTTTTTTTCAGTGAAAATATATATGTATACCTACTGGCAATAGCCAATAGGTAGTTATAGTTAGAACCTAATTCCCATAGACGAAGCAATTTTTGTTTTGCCAATGATTTTGGCGCTGTTTGACGAATCTTCACGAAATTTTCAAATGGCCTGGACAATTCGGCTGCAGTCTGGAAAGTTTCTGAGTGATCCATGAAGCGAGGGCCAGAAAAAGGGGGGTCCCCAAAATGCATTTTCCCCCTGCAATTTCCCATAGGGATTTTGAACACGACTACAGCCTGAACTGCTGAATGGATTTACACCACATTCGGCAGAAAGCTAACGCTTGGTCCAGAAAGAGTCTTTTTTGTGATTTGGTGTAAATTTGTTCAGTAGTATTGGAGATATTATAGGGACGCAGATCCACTCGCAGGAAATCTGCAGATCCTGAGGAAAAGCAAAGCTCTGATTGGCTGGCAGCAACCTGACAGGGAAGTTGCAGCTGCCATTTTGTTTCTCGCTTGGGCCGGGAAGGGAAAGAAAGAGTCAGGATATGGTATACTGACCGGATAGGACACATGGAGGGGTCCCTCAGGGACCTCTCATGGGCATGGGCAAAACAAATCCCAATTTTCTTTTTTTTTTTTGCCAAACCGCAGATCTGCCGTGAGGCTCAGCGTGACCCCACTGTAAATCTGTGATGGACCTGCATATTCAAAGCATTTCTATGATATTGTACGGGAAAAAGTCAACCTAACTAAAATGTCCCTGTAACCTTTGGTTTTCTTAGAGTGTGTGTGTGTGTGCTTGCGTGCATGTGTATGTATTTATTTGGTAAAAATTCAAGGATCCTTGGATTGAATATATTTAGCACATTTAAATTACAAAGACAACTATCAATGTAAAATGTTTGTGTTGAAGTTTCCGAGGTAGGCCAATATTAGGGTCAGAAGTGGAACTCAATTTTCTCTATCTGTTATATTTAATTAATTTGAACCAACTTTAGAGGTGATGCCCTGATCGTCAGTGAGCACATTACAAGAACTACTTGTTCTTGTGCCATTTTCTCACAAATGTGCATACACTGCACACAGTCTCTCTCTAGAGAAACCTGATTTTAAGGCAATAGCTGCTTCTAAAAGCAAACACATTTACATTATTGAACAAGCAAGAACATTTAAAACACACTTAAATACATTTGCAAACCCATTATTCTGACATATCATTTTTTTATATTTGTGGTTTATGTTTGTATTGTTGTGCAGGGGTGATTTTAAAATACCATCTTACACCTTTCATCTGTGTTCCTGCAGCAGATCTGAATGTGCTTCTTGGTGGGCCAAGTCCTACTTCTATTTCTATTTCTGATGCTGCAGGTCTGTGGGTGTTGGCCAGCATTGCATTTTTTATTCCTTTGGCTGAAACATTTCTTCTCTCCACTGCAAATTCTCCATCTGTTCACAGAATACAGGGCATACAGCTACTCCAGCACTTTTACGGTATTATTCATGTGACTGAGTTTCATACTTTCATAAATCGGAGTCCTTGTAAGTCTGTGGCTGACTTCTAGCGAGTTAGTCCCTTGTCTTCCCTGGGCAAGCAGCAGTGCACCTCTTTCTTACATTTCTTTGGGTAATATTAACGAAGGTAGTTACTTCGAGGTGTCTGGCATTTAGTAGGTAGCCCACGGAAAGTTCTGACTTTTCAGGCTTAATGGTTACATTGACTAAAATGCTGCAACACTTCTTAAAAGACAATTAAAACGTCTCTTATCTTTTTCGGGAAGGCCAATTTGCAGCAAATGTATTCTCTGATACATTTGTGGGTACCCTTGCACAGCATTTGTTACATGAATATTAGCATCAAACAAGTTGAGGTATAGGTTTCTAAAGAGGGTGTGGGATCTTCAAGCTGTAGGGACACCAGTAGCAGTTCCAGCAATCGCACTGATGATGCAATGTGGAATGGGATGTTCTGGATGTTTCTAAAACGTAGTGCATTTTATTCTTCATTTTTTGAGTTTTCCTTTGTGGGAACTAAACATGTTATTCACAGGACTTTATATTGTTCCTTATATTTTGAATTTCAAATCTATTTTGCATAGTTAATTCAAACCACTGCTAGGAAAAAAAAGAAAATATGTAAAATATTCACCATTTTTTTTTACAAATCAAACTCCACTGTCGCAGACTAGAAATGGAGACTAAATGACAGTTAATCACATGAACATGTGACAAAAAACATGGTTTAAAAAACATTTCAAATGATTTTAGTACCATAATCCCTACATTTTACAAATCAATCATCCTCTTTTAATCAAGCAATAAGTGTTTCATTTGACACTCTGAGAAACAAAAATACGTAATTTTGAAAGCTATTTGAATATATTTATGTCTGTTGACATTGCTCCTGCTTGCATCTTCTTTGCCCTGGTGCTGGGGACTCTTTTCCACTCTCCCTCCCACCAGTCCAAGGGTGGTAGCCTGAGACTGGCCACTCAGACCAAGATATGTACCGTGAGGCTGAACAGGAGTCCTTTCTACCCCAGCACCTCCTTCTGGGCTTCAGTTCCCTTTATTTGGGAGTGGTATCCCCAGATGTCTGACCTTTCAGAGGGCTCTGGGCAGTTGTCCCTCCTAGCTCTTGCATCACCTGTGGCAACTCATTCCCCAGAATACAGTCAATGGGCATCAGGGGACTAACTATGACCCTTCTCTGGGTCACCTCCCCACCTCACTCCATGGATACCAGGGCCATGGGCGGACAAAGACCTGCCACCTGGGCCTAGGTTACCCTGCACACCTGACCAGTGTACTGCTCTGGGGAAACTAGCCTTTCCACTACCATGATCTGGCTAGCCTTGGTGTCCCTCAGAACAGTGACAGGAACCCAATTCACCTTGACCTAAGGGAAGTGCTGACTCCCACCCTCTGGGATCTCCGGTCTACTTTTTGAGTTCACTCCCCAACTAAAGGAGACTAGGGCATGTTCAACCTTCTGCCCCTGGGTACCACTGCCCCCTAAGGCCCCATGAGCCCATCCTGCAGAGTTTCTACCAGTGGGTGGTTTCTTTGGACAGACAGAATCCCCCCGCTTGTGTCCTAGCTTAGAACAATCAAAGTAGCGGGGTTGGAAATAGGGCAACCTGGGTCACTGCTCATCCGAACCTCCCTGTTCTCAGAAGGAACATGGGGACTCATTCCTTCCCCTTACCCTGACACATGTCTAGGTCTCCCTTGACCTCCCCGGGGACCTGAGACACCGTTCTTGGAATCACTCCAGGGTACCTTTAAGATCACTATGGTGCTGACCGAAAGGTCTGCTTTCTCAAAAAGCATTCTGGGGCAGCAAGCTTGCTATCTACCAGGTGTTGGTGCAGCTCTGTAAAACAGGTATTGAGAATGTGCTCCCTCAAAATCAGGTTGTACAGCCCAGTGTAGTCATCTTCGTTGGTGGTCCTCACCCAGCCCTCAGTGCCTTGCTGGCATAGTCTACAAAGTCCACCCAAGACTGGTTTGGGAGTTTGTGGCTGTTCCTGAACCTTTGTCTGTACCCCTTTTGGTCAACCCAAATTTAGAAATGAGAATGGCCTTCATGGGGGCATGCTAATTCTGGTCCTCTACCTCTAGTGTTAGGAGTGTGTCCGTCCCCACCGTGGGCTTGCACCTCCACAAGCTACCCCTTCCCCCAAGTACACCTCTGGGAACTTATGTACCCTCAGGGCCAACACATAGGCTGTAAACCATTTATCTATATCACCTCCCACCATATAACTGGGTACCAAGTCCTTGAGGATGCCGACTCTCACCTCTCCAGTAGACACTGCTGATTTGCTGCCACCATTACTGATGGACCACATCTGCTTGACTTTTATGTCCAGCTCCTTGAATTTGAGTTAATTTGCCTTTCTCAGCTTGCCCAGTTCCAGCTTGAACTTCCTCCCCCCACCGCCCAGTCTGTCCTCAGGCCCCTGGCAGACACACTGGTCCATCCTGGGCATCCGAGTAATTTGCTGGGGTTGAGTGGGGCTCTCCTGGTAGCGCAAGACCCTGGGCTGGGTCTTCTATATTCTCCCCCCCTGCTGGTGCTCTCTCCTCCTCACTGTCCTCCACATCATCCTGTTCTGAGGTGGCCTACCATCCTCCTCAAAGGCCCTGACCCCTAACTGGAGATCCAACTTGGTAGCCTTCTTGCCTGCTTTCAGTCCCTTCTGTTTGCAGAGTTTCAGCAGCTCAGCCTTAGAGAGGTTGTCAACATTTATCATCTCCATCTCCATCTCCATCTCCATGGTAGTAGAGGAAGTTAGGGCACTTACATTTAGAAAAGGGAGAAAATAGCCAATTCAAAAACTAAGAATGAATTTAACAAAAAGTCACTCTGATGTCAAATTATTTAACTGGAATTTTTGTGTAACATAAATCACTGTATGGTACTTGTTGGACCTGGCTTTTTGACGGGACATCCCCAAACTTTTTGCCTCCTTCCTCCTATTTTTTCTGACCGGTTGTTGTTGGCTTTTGACCTCTGGGCACTTTACCACTGCTAACCAGTGCTAAAGTGCATATGCTCTCTGTGTAAATTGTACTACTGATTGGTTTATCCATGATTGACTATTTAATTTACTTGTAAGTCCCTGGTAGAGTGCACTACATGTGCCTAGGGCAGGTAGATTAAATGCTACTAGTGGGCCTGCAGCACTGGTTGTGCCACCCACCTCAGTAGCCCCTTAACCTTGTCTCAGGCCTGCCACTGCAAGGCCTGTGTGTGCAGTTTCACTGCCACTTCGACTTGGCATTTAAAAGTACTTGCCAAGCCTAGAACTCCCCTTTTTCTATACATAAGTCACCCCTAATGTGTGCCCTAGGTAACCCCTAGAGCAGGGGTGCTGTGTGGGTAAAAGGCAGGACATGTACTTGTGTGGTTATATGTCCTGGTAGTGTAAAACTCCTAAATTCGTTTTTACACTACTGTGAGGCCTGCTCCCTTCATAGGCTAACATTGGGGCTGCTCTCATACATTGTTGAAGTGGCAGCTGCTGATCTGAAAGGAGCAGGAAGGTCATATTCAGTATGGCCAGAATGGTAATATAAAATCCTGCTGACTGGTGAAGTCGGATTTAATATTACTATTCTAGAAATGCCACTTTTAGAAAGTGAGCATTTCTTTGCACTAAAATCTGGTTGTGCCCTTCAATCCACGTCTGGCTAGGTTTAGTTGACAGCTCCTTGTGCATTCACTCAGACACACCCCAAACACAGGGTACTCAGCCTCACTTGCATACATCTGCATTTTGAATGGGTCTTCCTGGGCTGGGAGGGTGGAGGGCCTGCCCTCACACAAAGGACTGCCACACCCCCTACTGGGACTCTGGCAGACAGGATTGAACTGAAAGGGGGCTTGGTGCATTTCTTAGAGACTCTTTGAAGTCACCCCCACTTCAAAGGCACAACTTAGTATAAAACAGGGCCTCTGCCCTACCTCATCAGACACTTGCTGGAGAAGAAACCTGAACCAGAAACTACATCCTGCCAAGAAGAACTGCCTGGCTGCTCAAAGGACTCACCTGTCTGCTTTCTACAAAGGACTGCTGCCTTGCTGTTGCCCTGCTGCCTTGCTGAACTCTTGTCTGGCTGTGAAAGTGCTCTCCAAGGGCTTGGATAGAGCTTGCCTCCTGTTCCTTGAAGTCTCAGGACCAAAAAGACTTCTCTCTTTTACTTGGACGCTCCGTGGGCCGAAAATTTCAACGCACAACTTGTTTCGCGGCGAGAAAAACGCTGCACTCCGACGCTGATCGACGCGACGCTCTTGGGACGATCGAAGATCCGACGCACGGCCTCGCAAGGACAACGCCGCCCGACCTCTAGAGGAGAAATCGACGCAACGCCTGCCGTGAGATCGTAATTTCAACGCGCAGCCCCGCAGATCGAAGTCTAGAGGAGAAATCGACGCAACGCCTGCCGTGAGATCGTAATTTCGAAGCGCAGCCCCGCAGACCGATGCGCAGCCGGAGAACAAGCAGGAAAATCCACGCACAGACCCGTGACATCTGGTAATCCCCGCGATCCACAGAAAGAGACTGTCCACGCGATGGGAAACCACGCTGACTTCCCCGCGTGGAAAATAACGACGCAAGTCCGTGTGTGCTGGGGAGAAATCGACGCACACACCCTTTTTACACGCACCTCTTCTCTTGTGGCCCTCTGAGGAGATTTTTCCACTCCCAACCAGGTACTTGTGCTTGAAAGAGACTTTGTTTATGTTCTAAAGACTTAAGACACTTTCTATCACTTTTCAGTGATATCTTTACAAATTCGTATTGCAACTTTGATCGTTTTGACCTGAAGATACCCAGATAAATATTATATATATTTTTCTAAATACTGTGTGGTGTATTTTTGTGGTGTTATGCTATGGTGTTGTATGATTTATTGCACAAATGCTTTACACATTGCCTTCTAAGTTAAGCCTGACTGCTCGTGCCAAGCTACCGTAGGGTGAGCACAGGCTGATTTTGGATTGTGTGTGACTTACCCTGACTAGAGTGAGGGTTCTTGCTTGGACAGAGGGCAACCTGACTGCCAACCAAAAACCCCATTTCTAACAGTACTTCACAAACAGAAGTCTTGATCCACACTGCTGGGCACCAGTGTGTGAAAGTGGGCTGTTGGTTGACTGGGGTGTGAGCCGTGTTCAATCAAGAGCCACAATCCCTTGCAGGGTGAACCACAAAAAGTCACTGAATTAACCTGTGCTTAAACCTGAGTAGTTTGGCTTAATTTACAGGCAATGTATGAAGTATTTATGAAGCACACAAACAGTTAAAAAAAAGTGTAAACACAACACAAGAAACATCCCAAACCAATTTAGAACAAAAGAGTCAATTTGAATACATTTTTGACACCAAAACAACAAATGTCCAATCAGTACAACCGTAGTTCTGAATTTTTTAAGTTTTTAAGGTTCAAAATACACCTAAAAGTTAAAAACACCAACCGTGGACATCTGGTCACACTTAGCACCACAACCAAGGGTCCAGGAGTATATGGAGACCTCTTGGGGGGTTCAGGAGTCACTCTGGCTGGGTCCAGGTGTGGCTTCAAATGGTGGGAGCCTGTTATGCGCCTATGCCTCTGCTATGTCCTATTTTTATACCTTAGATCCCTTCTCTTAGAAGGTTGGAAAAACTTCTTGAAGGGTTCTTTGAAGTTCTTGGAATTTCCTGACTCCCCTTCCCTGGCTCCGGCCTAGCTGCAGTGACAATACATTGTCGTTAGGCTTATTGTGAGGAGACAGGCTCAGCTCCACCACCCCATCAAGCCAGTGAATGGCCCATTGAGGCACACCAAATCCCACAATTGTGTCACAGACTGGGAGCAGTTCACAAAGTCCAACTGTCCGTTACACTTAGGGCCTCATTACGAGGCTGGCGGTCTTGCGACCGCCAGCCTCGTGGTGGCAGTCGTGACCATCGCCAGTTTGGCGGTCAGATTGCCAAACAACTGCTGTCTCCGCCAGAAACAATATTCCCGACGGACTGACGGCGGTCCAGGTCGGAATCAGCCAGGGTGGCGCTAAAGTCAACACCGCCCTGCTGATTACTATGTGGTTCTCCGCCAGCCTTTCCATGCACTTGACATAGGCAGTGCAGGGGTCCCCCTGCCCAGCACCCTCGCAATGCTCACTGTCTACAGACAGTGAGCATTGCAAGGGTGCTGGGGCACCCTGCAGGTGGCAGCATTGCTACCGGCTCTATTCAGAGCCGATGACAATGCTGATGCCACTTTCCCGCTGGGCTGATGGGCGGAAACGGGTTTCCGCCCGTCAGCCCAGCGGGAAAGTCGCAATGGGCCCGGTGGTGAGGTAGCCAGTATGGCGGCAACCTTCCCGTTGGAAGTTCGGCGGTCGGTTTATCCCGTCCGGCGAACTCACAATCAGTCATGAGCTGGATGGCAGCAGGCACAAAGTGCTAAGGGCAGGAAAATTCCAGCTTTCTAAAAGTGGCATTTTCAAAATTGTAATAAAAAATTCTGACTTTACCATTAAAGAGAGTTTATCTTTACAATTCCATAGGTACCAAACATGATATATCCACCTCCTCTCAATTAGGAATTATAGCTCATTAAATGTAATAAGGAATCTCCAAAGTTATCCTATAGAAGGGGTAGGCCTCTCAGTAGTGAAAAACAAATTTACACAGTTTTGACTACCAGGACATGTGGTATATGTTCACCTTCTAATTACAAAGCACCCTGTCCTATGGGCTTCCTACTGCCTACCTTAGAAGTCACTTATAGGTATTAAAAGGAGAGTTTAAGGATTGGCAAGGGGGATTAAATGTCAAGCCGACATGGCAGTGAGACTCTGCATTCAAGCTGCAATTGCAGACCTAGGACAAGTTTTAAGGTGATACTTGGGTGGCACAATAAGTGTTGCAGGCCACTGGTAGCATTTAATTTACAGGCCCTGGGTATCTGGCATACCACTCTACAAGGGACTTATAAGTAAATTAAATATACCAATTGGGTATGAAACATTAATTCAGCATAAAAGTGGGAGGAGAAAGGCAAAATGTTTGGGGGTGACCCTGTAGAGAAGGCCAGGTGCAGCAGACAGCGAGACAAAGCTTTATGCCAAGGTCATTTTGGAGAAACTGGAAGCTTGTGTTGCAGACAACTCGCTTCTGCCCCGTCACCAAAGTGGATTTAGGAAAGGGCTCAAAACCTTGGATAACATAATAGCGCTAAATGTATTGGCACAAAGAGTGGTGAGGTGAAGAGACAGAAGACTATATGCATGCCTACTAGGCTTCTCATTGGCTCTTGATAAGGTCAACAGAATGACACTAGGGAACAAGTTGGAAAAGTTGGGGATTGTGTCTACACTTCTCATGGCTATACAACTTCTACATTGGGAAACCTGGATACAAATCAAGGTAGAGAACAGAGCGAAGGTAATAAAGAGAAAAACAACAAATTGATGATTGAAGCAGGGATCCCTGCTGTTCAGCTTGTATACAGCAGACATATCTGTGTTTGGACACTGTAAGACACCTTCTGCCCAAGCTTGAGGTGATGGCATGTTCCTTTCCTCCAGCATGCTGCTTAGATCATCCTTTTAGATTCCCATTGGTCTAAAAAGGGTGCTGGAGGCACTGCTGATTACAACCAGTCGAATAAACTAATAGTACAATTTTAAAAATTAATAATGGAGTAGGGAGCAAGAAAGTTTGACTTTACTTGGAGATTAGGCACAGGCAAACTGGAGCAAGTGCACATATAACCACTTGGGTGTGTGTCATAAGAAAAGTGTAGAATGTAAAGCTCCACTACAAGGCAGAAAACAAAAGATTTATTTACAACATACACTCAGGAAATGTTATGCTAACATTTACAGCCTCACGGCACATGTTATGTTCATAGTAATAAAGGTACAAATTGCACCTTATATCTCTTTCTGCACACTATCATTCGGTGATGATATCGGAGTTGATTTAGAAATACTGCTTAGTAATATCTTCAAATACATATTTGGCATACCAAAAACCTGCCAACACAATTTAGGCTAGAACCAGGGCTATGCAGTCTGGTCTAAATGCTGAACACTGCATTCATCAAATATTCTTATGGTTAAAAACCGCTCAGGTGGTGTCTCTGACAAAGCTGTTGTGGCATGAATTAGACTCCACCCAGAATAGGATTCAAAAGTGGTCCATACAAATTAAAGATGGCTGGGAGGTTCCCCCCTAATATACTCATTGTCCTTGTTCTCAAGTAGACCTGTCTCTAACTCATGCATGTTGTATTTTAGAATTTTCCAAAAAAATGATTGGAACAAAATACAGCAAACCTCGAAAAGGAATTGCACAAGGCCCGACCTTGTGTGCACTTCTAATCTGTCAAATTTTGAATCATCCGTTTTTGAGCTGCGAAAGGTTCCCAATGGGAATACCTCGCTGTTAACCTACCAAACCAGTTTTTTGGACACTCTCAAGATTTAGATCTCTTCTCCCATTCAATCTAAAACAAATTTAGCATTATCAAAGAGAACCCCTTGTACTTTGTTCTGCAAAGCTTGGTGTGGACTGAAAAAGAGAGGGCAAATGCTTCAGCAATGAAAACACTTATTTTCCTTTTGAGTCTTTGTCCTTGGTTATTTCTGCCACATCTTTTTCATGTTCTAAAGGAAAATCTCAGAACAATTCGTTTTCAGTTAGCATCAGAGAACTCAGAATAACAGTAAGCTTCTTTTCAGGCCAATTTCTGGCTCGGAATCAGTACAGAGCTAGTTGTATTGGATAATTGATAAAGGTGGTGTTGAGGCGCTGGTATTAGATTTTTCTGCTGCCTTTGACACCATCAACAATTCCATCCTCATCTTAAGGCTTCCAAAGATGAGCTGACTGGATTAATTCCTGGGAGACAGAAAGCAGTATGTTGCACTACTCTTTTCTGGTGCACACACAAAACAATCACTTGTAGCATCGTGTGCCACCTCGCCACCATTATTGTTCATTCTTTATGTATGAACACTGGCCGGCTTACTCCATCAGGATGGAGCCAGGTTCTGTGTACACACCTGTGAAACAAGTTGATCTTTTGCCTTTCTGATGGATACAACTACCTGTGGATTCCTCACCTGATGAATACTCCCATGGCGCCAGCATTCGACGGAAATCTTCTTACTAGTCTCTGCACGTCGACGAGGACGTCACTCTAGCCCACGCGACGCCGTCTGACGTCATACAGGCAATAAGAGGTCCTCGCCGACGTGCCGATGACAGTTCCCTTTTTTCCGTGCATTCGAAACGGTTATCTTCGAGGGAGCTACTGTTACCTTCGTGGTTACAGTGTATTGTCTGCTGCGTAGTCTTCTCTGCGGTAATAAAGTCTCAGAGGAAGTCGGGTTTCAAGCCCTGTCGAGAGTATGGGGGCAAGATGTCAGTTACAGATCCTCACTCCGACTGTCTATGGTGTTTGAGCTCCGACCACGACGTCTCGACTTGCGATTCATGTCAACACATGAATCCGAAGGCCCTCAAAGAGCGTGAGGCCAAGTTATTCATGGCAAAGTCAAAGAAGAAGGAGAAACATCATAAGAAGTCTTCTTCGCCAAGGTCTCACCGGCGTCCTCGAGACTCCCGGCGCCGTAGAGACTCACGACGTCATTCCAGCAAGGAGTCTCGTTCGAGGTCACCTTCGGCTCGGCGTCGGAGGACTTGGGAGGTCAGCCCCACGGTCACGCCGCATCCATCGACGCCGTTGCCCTCTCCGGCGTCACCGACTTCGCCTGGTCAGGCGTCAGTGATTGAGGTGGTGCAGCCTCTTGTGTTTTCTCCAGCGTCGCAGACGTCGAGGCCGGCGTCGGGGTCGCCCTCGATCCAGGCACCCCAGTATCCGGCTTTTCCCACTCCTGGAGCCGATAGTACCGCGTTTCTTAATGCGATGTATACCATCTTTCAGCAGATGGCTCCAGGAGCTGCTCCGGCTGGTCCTTCGGGGCCCTTGGCCTTTTCGTTGGGTGATCCTGCGCCTCTTCGGCCGGCACCCTTTATGCCCTTTCTCCCTTTTGGGAATGTGGGCTCGGCGCCGGTGCCGGCGTCGGTGGCCGCTCCGGTGGCTTCGGATGTTTCGGCCCCGGAGGTTGCCCTTCCGTCGAAGTCAGGATTTTGCTCTGTGACTCCGGTTGGTCCATCGGCTCCAAGACCTCGTCCTCCGGCTCCTACCTCGGCGCCGAAGCTGCCTGTGGCGCCGGACGCGGCGTCAGATGCTTCTGGAGATCGGCGCCGTTCTTCGACGTCGGCAGAGGCCATGTCGACTCCGCGTATCGAGGAGAGACTTCATTCGAGGAGGCGTGCTCTCCGTCTTTTAGAAGAGCAGGAGTACCAGCGAGTCTTAGAGGAGGGAGAGATTGAGGACTCTGGAGACGGACTACATGGTCTGGATACAGCCAGTGGGCTGGACACTTCCCCTGAGTGGGACCTTTCATCTCCAGGGGAATATACGGAGGAGGCTGCTTCCTTTCATGCTGTGGTGAGGAAGGCAGCGAGCTTTTTGGACCTGCCTTTGCCGGTGGCAGAGGCGAAGCAGAATTTGCTGACAGAGGTATTGCATCCGGCCTCTGCTGCAGCTGAGCCTCTCTTGCCATTTAATGAGGCTTTGCTGGATCCGGTGTTGGAGGTGTGGAAGAAGCCGGTGTCTTCCTCGGCCGTTCATAGGGCTGTGGCCAGGAGGTATCGAGCTGCACCATCTGACCCTGGCTTTCTCTCTAGACACCCTACGCCGGAGAGCTTGGTGGTGCAAGCCTCCTGTTCCTCAAAGTCAGCGCCTGGTTCCTTCCCGACGGTGCCTGGAGACAGAGACTCCAAGAAACTGGATGCGCAGTCCAAGAAAATATTTTCGTCATGCAGTTTGGCGTTGAAGGCCACCAACGCAACGTGCATTCTGGGGAGGTACATCCATGCTCTGATGGATGATATTTTGTCTTCATTTACGGAGCTTCCCCAGGGTCTCTTGGATGTGGTCTCAGACGCCCAGGCTGCCGCGACCCAGATTATCCAGTCTGGGCTGGACACGACCGACTCGGTGGCCAGGGCGATGGGCACGGCTGTGGTGGCAAGAAGACAGGCCTGGCTCCGAAACTCAGGGTTTTCTGCGGATGTGCAGTCGACCCTGCTGGACCTCCCGTTTGTTGGGGACAGACTGTTTGGAGCCAAGGCAGATTCGGCCTTGGAACGATTTAAGGAGAGCAGAGCCACAGCCAAATCGTTAGGACTGCAAGCTCCTTCTTCCTCTGCCTCTTCTAGATTTTTCAGGAGGTTTCGGGGATTTGGGCGTGGCTCTTCTTCCTCTTCCTTTCGGGGGAGGTTCCAGCAACCCGCCTCTTCCCTCCCCTATAGGTCATTTAGAGGGAGGGGGAGGGGTGGGGCCCGTACCAGAGGAGCCTCTCAACAGCACTCTGCCTCTTCCTCGTCCTCTGGAGGGGTGCAGCAGGGGAAGCAGCCTTAGGCTTCCACCGTTTCCCACTCACTCCTCTCCTGTAGGGGGAAGATTACAGCATTTTCTCCACAAGTGGAAGTCTATCACCACGGACACTTGGGTTCTCGGCATTGTGGGGAAAGGCTACGCCCTTCCCTTTCGGGAGTTCCCGCCCCTCATCCCGCCCGCCCATCTTATTGTTCAGAAGAACACCTCCTGTTGCTAGAACAGGAGGTTCAAGTCCTCCTTTCAAAGGGCGCGGTAGAGTTGGTCCCAGAGCAGGAAAAGGGTCGAGGTTGTTACTCAAGATACTTCCTGATTCCCAAAAAGGATGGTCAGTTGAGACCAATCCTGGATCTGAGGATCTTGAATTGGTTCCTCAAACAGGAAAAGTTCAAGATGCTGACCCTAGCACAGGTGCTTTTGGCGTTGAACAAGGAAGATTGGATGGTGTCTGTCGACTTGCAGGATGCTTACTTTCATATCCCGATATTCAAGTCGCACAGGAATTATCTCCGGTTTGTGGTAGGGTCGCAGCACTATCAGTTTGCGGTCCTCCCGTTTGGTCTTACTTCAGCACCTCGAGTCTTCACAAAGGTGATGTCAGTGGTTGCGGCGGAGCTCAGAAGGAAGGGGATAGCAGTATTCCCTTACTTGGACGACTGGTTGATCAAAGCCAAGTCCCCGGAGCTTGAGTCGCATCATCTGCAGTCAACAACCCAGTTGTTGTTCGACCTGGGCTTTTCGGTGAACGTGCCCAAATCTCACCTGGAGCCCTCTCAGCGCCTCCTGTTCATAGGGGCAGTACTGGATACAACATTGAGTCGAGCCTTTCCTCCGCCTCAGCGGATTCAAGATATTCAGGAATTGGTTCCAATGTTTCGAAATGGAGCGGTAGTTCCAGTCCTCAAGGTCCTTCGTCTGCTCGGTCTGTTCGCCTCCTGCATTCTGTTGGTCACGCATGCTCGCTGGCACATGAGGGCTCTTCAGTGGTGCCTCCGAAGGCAGTGGTCTCAACACAAGGGAGATTTAGAAGGTACTGTCAAGATCTCCAGAGATGCTGCTGTGGAATTGAAGTGGTGGATTGCGTGCAACAATCTTTCACAGGGAAAGCCGTTCGCGCAGTCGCCATCAGTGGCCACGGTCATAACGGATGCTTCCACCCTAGGATGGGGAGCTCATCTGGGGGATCTGGAAATCAAAGGGCTTTGGTCTCCAGAGGAACAGGTGTTTCATATCAATCTGTTGGAGTTACGGGCTGTACGTCTGGCTCTCAAGGCCTTCCTCCCATCCCTTCGTGGTCAGTCGGTACAGGTCCTGACGGACAATACTACCACGATGTGGTACATAAACAAACAGGGAGGAGTAGGGTCGTACCTTCTCTGCAGAGAAGCTCTTCGGCTATGGTCCTGGGCAAAGGACCATCAGATTTGCTTGGTGGCAAATCATCTGGCCGGGGTCTTGAATGTACGTGCGGACAGTCTCAGTCGCCAATTCTCGGCAGACCACGAGTGGCGTCTCCATCCAGATCAGGTCTGTCTAATCTTCCAGATGTGGGGGTTTCCTCGGATAGATCTGTTTGCCACTCGGGAGAACGCGCATTGCCCGTTATTCTGCAGCCTCCAGTATCCGATGCAGGGAGCGTTGGGGGACGCGTTTCAGATAACCTGGTGCGACCAGTTGCTTTACGCGTTTCCCCCCATACCCTTGATTCCTCGAGTGTTGAGGAAAATTCGCCAAGACCGGGCCCAAGTCATCTTAATAGCTCCGGATTGGCCAAGGAGGGTATGGTACTCCGACCTTCTCCAACTCTCACTGTGCCCTCCGCTCCGTCTCCCTCTCAGGGCAGACCTCCTCTCGCAGTCGCAGGGGCAGGTTTTACACCCCAACCTCCAGAGTCTGCACCTACATGCTTGGAGATTGAACGGGGCAACCTGAGTTCCTTCTCTCTCCCGCCTGATGTAGTGGATGTTATCTTAGCGGCCAGGCGACACTCCACTAAATCTATCTACGCTAATAGGTGGTCTAAATTTGTTATGTGGTGTGGAGAGAGACAGATTGATCCCTTACATGCTCATCTGTCACATGTTTTGTCTTTTGCACTGTCTCTAGCGCAGAAAGGTTGTGCAGTGGCTACCATTAAGGGTTATTTGTCGGCCTTGTCAGCCTTCATTTGTCTTCCAGACCAACCATCGCTATTTAAATCCCCTATTGTTCTCAGATTCTTGAAAGGTCTTCTGAATCAATATCCTCCAAAACCATTCGTTATGCCTCAATGGGATTTGTCCTTGGTCCTGACTTTCCTTATGGGGTCCCCTTTTGAGCCTATGCATTCTTGCCCCTTAAGGTATTTGGTTATTAAAACAGTATTCCTGGTAGCTATAACATCTGCAAGGAGAGTGAGTGAGTTGCAGGCCTTATCGGTTAAACCCCCTTATATAACGTTTTATGGGGATAAGGTGGTGTTGAGGACCAAGGCTGCTTTCCTTCCGAAGGTTGTTTCACCCTTCCATTTGGCTCAGACAATCACTTTGTCCACGTTTTATCCTCCGCCTCATCCTTCAAAGGAGGAAGAAAGACTACATCGCCTGGACCCAAAAAGGGCGTTGAGCTTCTATATCGACAGAATGAAGGATATCAGGCTGGAGGATCAGCTGTTTGTCGGATACGTGGGCAAGAGGAGAGGAAAGGCAGTCCACAAGAGAACACTCTCCAGGTGGGTTGTTCTTTGCATTAAAATCTGTTACTCTTTGGCAAAGAAGGATCCGCCTGAGGGCATTAGAGCTCACTCCACCAGAGCTAAGTCGGCCTCTTCGGCCTTGGCCAGGGGTGTTCCTGTGGTCGACATCTGCAAGGCCGCAACTTGGTCGTCCCTTCACACTTTTGTGAAACATTACTGTTTGGACTCTGAGGTCAGAAGGGACGGTCATTTTGCACGGTCAGTGCTGCAGGATTTCTTGGTTTGACCATTTAGGCACCCACCGCCGGGCGTGGTACTGCTTTGGGACTCTATTCATCAGGTGAGGAATCCACAGGTAGTTGTATCCATCAGAAGAACAAGTTACTTACCTTCGGTAACGACTTTTCTGGTGGATACATTAGCTACCTGTGGATTCCTCACGGTCCCACCCGCCTCCCCGTTGCCTTTTTGGTCTCTCCAAGCAATCCTTGAGTGTGCTCCTTTTGGTCTTCAAAGTTGCAATACATTTTGCATATATGATATTTGTATACATGTGTATATTTATATATAAATCTATATATATTGTGTATATACATGATTCATATGTATAAATATATTTATTTGTTAAAAAAAAATAATAATAAAGGTTATATTAAATCTACAGCTATTTTATTGCAATGTTGTGTGATTTACAATATTAAGAGATGTTGCTTTGCTCTTTCATTACATTGGGTTATTATTATTCTCATGCACGTAAAAAATGTTGGTACTGTCATCGGCACGTCGGCGAGGACCTCTTATTGCCTGTATGACGTCAGACGGCGTCGCGTGGGCTAGAGTGACGTCCTCGTCGACGTGCAGAGACTAGTAAGAAGATTTCCGTCGAATGCTGGCGCCATGGGAGTATTCATCAGGTGAGGAATCCACAGGTAGCTAATGTATCCACCAGAAAAGTCGTTACCGAAGGTAAGTAACTCGTTCGTCTCTTCTAGTCAGGTGTAGGCCTGGACCCATCGGTAATCCATCTATAGCCTCATGCACCTTATCTTTAGCCTCTCTCCCTCACATGCTGGTGGAAGTCCATAAAGTTTCTCCAACTGTGACTGTGACTCATCACAAAAGCTACTTCTCCATTATGAAACCCTTGCATCTGGGCTCAACTAAGGGGGCAGCCGACGGTTCCTGCCCATGCTGTCTGTAACCCTGGATGTCTGTATTGATACCAGTCACACCGGGTGGAAAAAGTGTCCAGCACCTCCTGCCTCCAAATGAAAGCTCTCAGGGACATCTTGCCCTAAGCCGAACCATGTGGCTTGATTTAGAGTTGGCGGAGGGGTTTCTCCATCATAAACGTGACGGATATCCCATACGCTGTATTACGAGTTCCACGGCTATATTGTAATTGTAATAAGGCGGGTGTGATATCCGTCATGTTTGTGACGGAGTAACCCCTCTGCCAAACTCTAAATCAGGCCCAAAGTCTCATGTGCCTGCTATCAATGCTCTGGTACAGTGCTGGCTGGATTACACTAATATCACTTACTTAGCTGCCTCTGAAAAGCTATTCTGCATGTATGCACAATTAGGCCTGAACTGGCCTGCCATACGAGAAATACGCGAAATATGTGTTGCCTATACTCAGTTTCCGACACTAGTTCCTGGTGCGGAGCAAAGACTTTTTCAAGACCATAGTGATTACCCATAGGGCTGGCGATGAGAAAAGCCATTCGTTCATGGCAGCATTATTTAGCTGCACGTACTTCATGTGTGCATGACGAAAGCTGCCAGATCTGCTGTTTGGACTGCACTCAGAGGTCTCTTCTTGATTTCAAGCGACACTTGCAGACATGCCTTTTCAATGACTAGCTCAGTCTCCTGTGTGTTCTCCCCACCTGACCATTGTGTTTTAATCTCTAGGTGTTTAATTGTATGAGTTGATAATTGTGCACGTTTTAATTATGATGGTAGGGGGAAGGAGTCTTTCGCACTAACTAAAAGACCTGTGTCTGCCAGGTAAGAGCTCAGATCTTGAAGGCCATCGAATAGTTATGGCACTTGGATTACTTGACAGCGTTAGCAGGGAAAACAACTGATGTTAAAGTCAAAGAACTGGGCCATTTTCTGTTTGTTCCAGGAGAAATTAAAAGGTTGTGCTTATGGAGGGTTCTCAATGCCATGAATATTAAAGGAGCATGAATATTTATTTTTTAAGTACTGGACTCATTGAAGAAGCTGCAGTTCCAGTTGACCACGAAAAAGCTTAGCGCTTGGAGATATTCTAGAGAAATGGAACATGGAAGAAGGCTGGTGTCAAATGATCTTAGCATGGTTTGTTGCAGCATTTTATTTTGAATACCTAGAAAATTAAAGCATAATGCTATTTACATTAAATCTATTTTTGAAAAGATGCAACGGTTTGCCTTTTAATGCCAAAGATGCGGATACAAAAAATCTGTACAATGTCTACATAGTTGCATTTCGACCTGGGGATATTTTCAACCCTGGAATGGTTTCTTCATTGAGATACCCATTCTAGTGGATTTGTGTTTCATTTTATTCTGACCAAGTTAGGTGTTGTTTTGAATCCGAGGCAAAATGCATTGGACTGGATAAATGAGGACTTTCTTAAAGTGGTATGTGCTTTTCTTAAGGCGGCCAGCAAGAATTTATTGAAGAGTTGCTTGTCTAGATGTTGAAAACACCAATAGATCCTTCCCAGCCATGTAATAAGGGGGTCAGAGGTTATAAATGATTGAGTGACTACCCTTACAAAGTTGACCATAAACTAATATCAGAGTTCAGGCACACGTTTGAGTTGAATATCTTTGCCAAAGAGGTGTGGGAAAGCAGTCACATATCTGAAAAAAAATATTTATGATGGTATCGTCTGAGAAGCCAGTCTGCCTTAGAAGAAGCTACTTTGCCTCTTATATGACCTTTTTTTTTTTTTTTACCAATCTCCTTTCGTCTCTTTCTTAAAAGTGTGGTACTTGACTATTCCTCAAACCAGACAATTCTCAGGATCTAAACTGTGTTTTGAGATGAGGGGAAAACGATGGGAGTATTGAAAATCACAGATTCACCTGACGCTTCGATATTTATGGGGTTGTCACAAAATGTAAGGGGCTTATTCAAGCAAATTTATGGTGGCTATAGTCTTCTTAGTATATCATGTTTTTACTATTTTTCAAACGTGAACTTAGTTGTGGAAGAGTGATAACGTACTTGCCCTTAAGAGTCTTGGGCACTCAGCCCTCAATTTAAAGAGGATAAGTTTGGGAACTATGCATGTGGGTAGATGATCACATGGTTCAAGAGAAGATACTCTCGGGTGCTGCAAATCTTCAGGGCACGAAAATGTACTCCTTTTTGTACAGGATAGTGTTTGGTGGAAAAAAGGAGGAGAAAAAGTACCTCACGAGAAACATTATTATTTCTTTTATTTCTTTTTTATTTTTTAAACAGCACCTAGGAACACTAAAGTAGGTCTAGAGTCTCCATGCTGAGTTCAACACATTATGAAGATCATGGCAATTGTGAAGGACGGAAACTTTGAGGTGGGACAAGACCAGGAGTTGTCGGTGACTCAGTTGATGAGTGACCATGCATATTAGGAAACAGGAGTTTCTGCCAAATAGGTTCTAAGAGGTATCCGGTAGTTCTGCATACGGTATAACCACATGGCGTAACACTGGGGGCAAATCCTACAGGTCAAGCCTGGAGGAGTATTTTTAGTGCAAAAGACCTGTAAGCATAGAAAAACATTTTGAAACTTGTGTATTCACAATGATTTCCAGTTCCATTAAGGGGTTATATGGCATTATTTAGAATCACTGGGTGATTCCACTTCCCAGTGCTATCCTATAACCAGGGTATCAATAATATTAAGCGTGGTATATCTCTTCTCAAAAGATGAAAGTGAAAACACACTTTTCAACAGCACCAGCTACATTTTTGAAAGCGTAAGGATGTCACAAGCCAGGGAATGGTAAACCCTGCTCACAGTGCACTTCCACCAAAGATATCCCAGCAGAAGACATAGGGGCTCATTCTGAGCCCGGCGGGCGGCGGGCACCGCCCGCCTGGAGGGAGCCGCCAAATGACCGCACCGCGGTCATAAGACCGCGGCGGCCATTCAGACATTTCCTCTGGGCCGGCGGGCGCTCTCCAAAAGAGCGCCCGCCGGCCCAGAGGAAATGCCCCTGCAACGAGGACGCCGGCTCAGAATTGAGCCGGCGTAGTTGCAGGGGTGCGACGGGTGCAGTTTGCACCCGTCTCGTATTTCAGTGTCTGCATTGCAGACACTGAAATACACAGTGGGGCCCTCTTACGGGGGCCCCTGCAGTGCCCATGCCATTGGCATGGGCACTGCAGGGGCCCCCAGGGGCCCCGCGGCACCCCCTACCGCCATCCTGTTCCTGGCGGGAGACCCGCCAGGAACAGGATGGCGGTAGGGGGTGTCAGAATCCCCATGGCTGCGGAGCGCGCTCCGCAGCCATGGAGGATTCCCCCGAGCAGCGGGAAGTCGGCGGGAGACCGCCGACTTTCCGTTTCTGACCGCGGCTGAACCGCCGCGGTCAGAATGCTCGTGGGAGCACCGCCAGCCTGTTGGCGGTGCTCCCGTGGTCAGTGGCCCTGGCGGCCACCGGCCGCCAGGGTCAGAATGACCCCCATAGTATGCCAATCCTGACCACAATATAGTTAGACCAAGTGTGCCACAAAGCGGTGCCTGGTGTACCCGCAGAGAGTATTCATTTCTTTGTATACATAATTGAAGGCATGCCAGCGCTAGGCCAGCATGTGGTATGATTTATTATGCACCCCCAGTGGCAAGTGATTTCATTAAACTCCCAAGAAGTGAGCATACAAGCTGTGCCAGTATACGGTAACATGGCAGGTAATGGTCAATTGTGTAAAGGACATTTTCATTGAAAGTTCCCCTTTGTGTTTTTCTTAATTAGTAGGGGAGAACCCATTTGAGGAAACCATGAACCAGCCTCTCCTCAGGTGGCAGAATTTAGCATTTTATTGTTTGCTCTTTGTATGGATGTTTGGACTTCAGTAATTTAAAAATGGTAAGTTTAAAAGAGCAGTGAATTGAAGCATGCCCACATCATCTGTGATTGAAAATTGAGCAAACCTGGAATAGAAGGTTGGAAGGTGTTCATTTTTATGTTCACAGTTTTGTTATAACCAACCATAATGTTATGGAAAAATGTATGAATGAAGATTCGTGTCGGAAATCCACAGATCAAATTACAGAAAATCGAGGGAAAAATATCCTTCAGTTCAGTGGTCTGTCAAAGTTTTTTCATTGTGTGTGTGCGCACATAGTTAATATAACATGACTGATCATTGCCTTTAGCTAGTGATATAAAATAAAAAGAGGTAGTTTAATTTGAAATGTGCATGCAGGCCCAATGATTTTCCACAGTAAGTGTTTGTGTGATAGTGAGGAGACTATCATACCATACGATTTCCATGCTGCGCCCATCCTTAAGATGTTGGGGTATTATGGACATTGTAATGTATTGTATTGTAAATCATTTATAGAGCGCATTTCGGCCGTAGCATCGAAGCGCTAATTAGTACTAGTGAGATGTAGGAGCACCGAAACCATACGTAGTAAAAACCACCTATAAAATCCCATCCTAATGGGATAAGAGCCAAGTTTTTTATTTCTTTCTAAAGCCCAAATATGTCTCTGTATGCCTGATCATCGGAGGTAGAAAGTTCCAGAGTCTGGCAGCCTCCACAGAAAAAGCTTTGTCCCCCCACCTAACCCTGTGACAACGGGGTACCGAAATAAGTTGTCTGAATGAAGCTCTAAGCGTCCGAGCCGGTTGGTAGGGTTGATAGTTAGGGTTTTGCCCCTGAGATGATGACCCTGGCATAATTGTGCTCATGCCTTTCATATTGTTGCCATCATTGATGTAGGTGCAGATACTCCTGGCATAAATGTCCCCATCCTTGAGCTACTGTAGGGCTTCTTGATATAATAGTGGCTATCGCAGACATAATAATGTTGGACATACTTCCCCTTTGAAATGCATCCCATGTATTTAAAGATGGTTTCAACTGTGCACAAAAACCAGAATATGTCCACATGGGTAGTTGCATTTGTAAGTACTTGATGAAAATTACAAAGTGACATTTGGCGACTAAATATTTATTTACAAAAAATGAAATTCTGGTGTTTCGCGAGAAAAGGTATGTTTCTTTCATGAACATGACAAACTTGTGTTTGTATTTTTTGAAATGATGGATTAAAAATCAACACTATGGGGGTGTGGCTTGCCTTGCATGACAGTGGAAGTGCTTTGAGTCTGCTCCTGTGAGCTGTGCAGGATCCTACTTTGTGCAGCCGACTCTGACCCCTGACTTCAGTCAGGAAACAACAACTGGATGTCCGAGACCTTCCATAGAGCGGAGGAGATCTGTAGCGGACCCTTGAATCATGCCTCCTTTAGCCGATGCGAGGAGTGAGCCCAGCAGCCTTTGCAGAGGGGCAGCGGGCCACCGCTTACTTGAACAACTGCTCCCAGGGACCAGAGACACGGACGCAGGTGCGGTGAGGGGGGCACCCCACAGGTGGTGAACACAGTTGGAGACAGTCCAGGCTTGCGCCCTTCTCCCCCTCTCCGCACTGTGGAAGCAGTGAGGTGGACACGGCGGCTGCGGCTGAGACTGGCAGCTTGACAAGGTGAGGGTATTCCTCCTTGATGGACCCCGGCAAAGCAGAGCCCTCAGCTAGCAAGGGGGCGGGCCTGCTGCCTGTACGAAGAGGCAGTGGCATACCTCTCAGCATAATGCTCCCCATCCCCCAAGGGGACCAGTAACAGGAAGGTAGGCAGGGGGTCGAGCAGGCAGAGGACACCACGGGGGGATGCTAGGCTCCCACCGCCACACCCCACCATTGCTGTAGCCATACTTAACACACTGAAGTGGCCTTCTTAAACTCCAGCTGCTCTGTGAGGATTCCCCATGCCATGCCGTACCCCAGATGGAAGGCAGTAACTCCGGAACCATGTGCTTGCAAAATCCACAAGTGAAAAGTCGCTAGGGGCACAGTGGCTCAATACCGGTGGTGCTTTTAAAGAGACTACTTGCTTACCGCTGCCCCACTCCACAACAATCAGGCATCCCAGATAGATTGCAGGAGTGCCAAGCAGGACGCTCTTGTTGCATTGCCGGACCCTAGTTCCACGGATTGTGGATAAGCGAACAAAAGCCTGGCTGGTCGCAGGTGAATTGTAAGGCACAACACCTTTGGGCAAGGCGCGCCCTGGCTGCCACCTCATTGGCAGGTAAGCATCTCAAATAAAAAAGGTGGCAGGGGTGAGTAGAGGTACTATGCAAGGCAGCAAATGTCATCTTTTGGCAAAGAATGGTGAGGGGGGGGTGAGAGCACCTGGTGCCCTCCCCGCATCACCCCTCACAGCTAGGAACCCTCAGGGCCCAAACCTGAGTGCAATTTCCATAATCATCATGGGGAGCTCTCAAGCAACGGCACCATCATAACTCAATAAAATAGACAAATATACAAAGGAGACTCCCAGGAAATCAGAGGCCGCTGGATTCACCGAGGATGACATGGAGTCCCCGCCTGCCTTGGAACAAATCCTTCAAGCAATATGTGACCTGTGGGCATCCCTGGAGGCTTGGATTGGAGGAGTGGGCCTGGAAGTGGGACTACTCAACCAGAATCTTTAAAAAAACAAAATCTGAAGTTGAACACAAAATAACTAAAACTGATCACTCGCTGCAGTTGCTGACTGAAGACGCGACTCACTTAAAAGACTCAGTGGCACAAACAGGACACTGAGCAGAGGATGCAGAGGGTACAACTCGGCAAAATAATCTGTGCTTTGTTGGAATCACTGAAGGGGTGAAGGTCTCCGACACAACAGGCATCCTCTCACAGTGGCTCTGTTCCTGGGTTCCCGCCGGTGCTCTGTCCACCTGCTTCCTAATTGAGAGAGCTCACAAGTCCGGAATGGCCCAACCACCCTTGGGGCACCAATTCAACAAGTGATCAAGCGGTTTCTTAACTATGGGGAAAGAGCCGCAATCCTGTGACAAGCCCAATTACATACACCCCTACAACTGCACTAAGCATGAGTCAGTATTCATCCAGACTACACTATGCAGGTACAACGGCTACAGAGACTTTTCATGACATGTTAGCAAGAAACTGAAAGTGATGAAGTTGACCTACGTTATTGATCTTTGCAAAATTGAAGATTATACATGTGGGGAAAATGCCCTTTTTGAAACTCCATATGGGACTGGCTGGAAGTATGGAAGCCCAGTTGTGATGGACAACAGCATCCCCGAAGGACCAAAGGGAATGTGGACAGTGGGCACGATAGAGGAGCTTGAGGAAACGCAGATGTCTGAGAATTATTGGATTTGGGACAGAAAGCTGATGGTGGAAAAACTGACAATGAGGGGCGAGCTATGAGCACTTTGATCTTCCAGCAGTCACCATTGTCAACCTCCAAGTGAACACTCATTGGAAATGGTATCCTTTTAACCACTCAGTAATAAATGGGGTTTCATGTAGGACCACTGGAGGAGGTGTGGGAATGTTGTGGCACAGTATTTCACATGCCTCTATTTGAAATGGTACTATTAAAGCTTAGAGTCCGCTTCACCCTGATAATTTGATCCACTGCTCATAACATATTTGAGGCAGCCCACCTCGCACTAGCTTATTCCTTAGTTGGGTTGGGCGACAGACGCTTCACTTTTAGAAGTGTAAGGGGGGAGAGTTGGGGAGTTTTGTAGTTTAGTTAGCACTTTAGTCTGTTTTTGTTCTGCGCCGAGGCACCAAACACCTTCCCACTGCATAATCCACACAATAATCGCCCTGCAGTGACTTTTATATGCTCTCCTGGAACGTGAATTGACTTAATGATAAGATCCTGCAAGAGACATATCTCCTCAGCAACCACTGCCCTGTTCTCTCTCAAGGGGGCTATACTAGGATGTACTATTCTAGAACCACCACTGCCTCTGGAGGCACTGCAATACTACTACACAAATGGTTCCCACTACATGTTACTGACGCACACCCTGATCACCAAGACAGATTTGTCATTGTGAGGCAAAAGTAGGTGAGTTTATGCCCACCATTGTAGACAACACACCTGCGAAGCTCACATATTTGCTACTTTGCTCTCTAATGAGGCATGCAGTAGTAGAGAGAGATTATAACTCAGTCATGAATCCCAGGGTAGACATCACAGTGCCCAGCTGCAAAAGTCTCCTATCCTATTATGGGTCAGATCACTCTAACTCTCTCCGACACATGCCGCTTGTTAGACCCGACTACTAGGGCGTTTCTGATCTACTCATCACCAAAAGACATCGTCCAGAATAGACTACTTCTTTATGCCCTCAATAGATACTCGAAAGCTGGTTGAGGCTCACATCCTCCCATGAGGTCTAAGAGACCATGCTTTGATGTGTCTTACACAAAAGCTACTGAGCAAGTGGCAGCTAAGCCTCTGGCCCCTTAGCCCTAGTGGCTTCACAACGTTGCTTTCAACTATTTTCTTAGACAACAGGTAACTGACAACTTTGAACTTAATAAAAACACATTTGATTTGCCTATTAATCTCTGGGATGCCTTAAAGGCTGTGCTAAGGGGCAAGGTTATTTCATATTTGACAGCCTGAAAAAAGTGCAAACTGAATGAAATTCTGAACCTCAAATAGGTTATAGAGAGGGCCCAAAAAGAACTAGTGGAATCACTAGTAGCATGAACTGGGTATTCCCTCAGGCTTTTGCTATTGAGTGAGGTACAAGACAAGGATGCCCCATGCCCCCTCTTCTGCTTGCTGTATGTATGGAATCATTAGCAGAATGGATTAGACGAGACACCCAGCTGGATGGTTTCCAATGTACAGACCAATGGGAAGATAGAATATCTCAAATGCGGTTGGTTTCATGATATATTTGAGCCACCAGGAGACCTTGTTACCTTGACTGCTACAAATGCTTCAGATATACACTGAAGCCCCTGGCCTCTGGGTTAACAGGTCTAAATCCACCTATATACCTGTGAGTGGTACACAATGATATCATGAGTACAACCAACCTGCTCTGACAAAGGGGTTAAAATGATAACCCTACCCTGGATTCTTCATCTACTGCAAAAATTTCCCATCTGACAGCACAGAGTAGTTTTTCCGCACCTTACAATGGGCAATGCTGGGCATTATATGGGCAGGTGGTCAGCCTAGACTCAATTTTCGTAAACTATTGTGGCGGCCTCAGCCTTGCCGATATTCAGCTCTATTATAGGGTTAGTCAGATCATTCCAATCAACGACTGACTATTTGCAGACAGTGAGGATTCTGCAATTGTGGTGGAACTTATAGCTCTTGAAAAGTATGAAGTATTACAGAAACAAAGCTCTCCCCTCAGCGTCGCAGACGTCTTTAATATGCTAGCACCAGGCACTGAAATGGATTCAGTGCATGGGTCGCTTATGGCGGAGACGCCATAGTGGGCTGTGACTTGGCTCCAATACACAACACAATTGGAAGGCTTTCATAGATGAGGCACGTTTCAGCAATTGACGACTACATATGACATGCACATAACGCAGTTCTACTCTTACCTCCAGCTGCGTCATGCACTGGAGGTACACAGAGACAGCCATTAATACTTACTGGCGTACAGCACCCATGAGGCGTGCATTACCACCACTAGACTGGGGGGAGCGTTTGGTGATCTCACAATTATATTGCACTTTGGCAGACAACACTCCATTCCCTATGTTGTCTCTGAGGGAGTATTGGGAACGGGATGTAGGTGAACTTGAGGAGAAAGATTAGACGGAAGCCAAGATAGCACCCAGAATACTAGCCATTTCTATGTACCTATGGCTCATTCAACTGAAATATGTGCACAGGGTGTATTACAGCCCCACCTGACTAAACAAGATAAAGCCAGGGTAGACTGTGGACCCTTTTTCCATACGATCTGGGAATGTAAGATTATTGAACGATTTTGGGGTCAAGTGTATCATGTACAGGTGCAAGTGATGCACAGGCGTATTGGGCCAAACCCTAAACTTGTTCTCCTGGGCTTGGTGGATGTATGGGTAGGGAGGGACCATACAAGGCTGCTGGTGGCCATGGGGTTCTTCATAGCTAAGAGGGAAATAAAGCACATCATAAAGCACAACATTGGTGATCAACATTGGCTCCTGAAATGACTCCATTAACTCGGAGGATGGGTTACTGTCCTGAAGCAGAAAGATTTGTGTATAAATCTAGGGGTCTAGAGAAATGTCATTGGGGGGGAATTGCTCAATTATTGTGATTGGTGCTGTCTGAAACTGTATTTTTGCTACACTGTCTTTGATGATGGTACATCATATGCTTGGAAGGGGCACTCTATGATATGTCCCTTTATTGTTTTCTTTGTTTTATTCTCCAACTGCTTGTGCATAAGTATTATGCATGTTCACACCAAAAAACAATAAATAATGTGGTAAAAAATCAAAAGTATGTATTTAATATGTAGCAAAATACGATCTGTTTGGTGGACAAATTGATTGCCTTTGCAAAATATATTTAGATCTGATATTTGAATGATAAAACAAAGAGAGATTTGGAGAGCAATTGCTTATCTTGGGACCTACAGTACATCAGCAGTTACTGCTGAATTATTTAATGACTTGTGAGTAGGAATTTCCTCATTTATAGCAACACATATTTGTACGATGGTCTTACTAATGTCTGACCCCTGAGCATGTAGGATTGGTGTAAATTGGGTGCTTTATGATTCTGTAAGTTCTTGGTAACTGGCCTGCCTGTGCATTTTGTTTACCTCTGCTGTTTGCGGCTTGTGATTGTGAGATTTGTGTATTGTTGTAAACTGAGTTACTGGTTGGGGGCAGGGTGAAAGCTTACTCAAGCAGCAACCATAATCTCTGTCCGGGTGAAACACAAGCAAACCCCTTATTAACCTCTGCTTAACCCTCTAGTAACTTAGCACAAATGCTAATCTTAAAGGCAATGTGTAAAGTACTTATGTAGCACTTCAAACAGTAATAAAATGAAAACACAACACAAGAAAAATCCCTCTCCAATTTAGAAAAATATAGTAAAATGTATTCAATTATTTGAGACCAAAACAACAAATCAGTAGAACCAGAGATATGCAATTTTAAAGATTTAAGTGACAACTGTACTTAAAGCATGACGCTCCAACTGTGGTTATCTGGTTGTGCCGACCGGGACAAAGTCACAAGCTCAAGCCGACCACTGTGGAGCGCAGGCCCAGATACAGGGACCCATTTAGGCCTGTGGTACCTTAAATTCTGGATTGCAGAGCATTGCAAAATCCCACATTGAGGATGCATTGCGCATTCAGAGGAAGTTGTGAAGTCCGCTTCGTCACTGAGGATGCCATCGACAAAGTGCTTGTATTGCGAAGGCCTACATTGAGGATGTGTTGAGTAGTGGTGATTCTGAGGAGACTGTGGGCTGCCATGTGAGGTTTTGCGTGGGAAATGTGTTGCGCAGCGGCGGTTCCGATGCAGCTGCAAGCAGATGCTTGCACTAGACCAGTACTGCTTACAGTATCACAGCTGGGCAGGCAAGGCACCTTCAAGCCCACTTCCAAGGGTCCAGGACTGGTTTGGCACCACTGGGGAGTAGACCTCAAAGTAGGCAGAGTCCAGGTATTGGGTTTGAGGTGGTTGGAGCTTTTTCTGTCTCTAAGGCTCTGATCAGGAGACCAGCCAACTAGCCCTTGCAGTCACTCTGGTGGTCCTGGGTTCAAGATGCAGATCCAGTCCTTTCACTCAGGCTGCATGTATATAAGACAACAGACTAGCAGTCCTTTTTGCAGAGCAGCACAGCAGTCCTTCTGAGTCTTCCACAGGTCCAGATGTGTACTGAAGGATTGGGTCTGCTGAGGATCCAATATTTATACCTGGTGGCCCCTTTGAAGTAGGAGTAGGTTCTGGTGGTTTCCACCCCCAGAGGTGTCTGGAGTTTTCTGCCTTCCTGCCCTTGCCACAGCCTCTCGGCCTCTCACAAAAACCAGAATATGTCCATGTGGTTAGTTGTATATGTAAGTATTTGATTAAAGTAACAAAGGGAAATTTGGCGACTAAATATTTATTTACAAAAAATTAAATTCTGGTGTCTTGCCACAGACTCTCTGTGGTCATAAAAGACTTGTGTCAAATCTTTTGTGAGTGTGCTCAGACAGAGGCTATGTGATGTGCAAGTGTGGTAATGGCGCCACCTCATCTTCAACTCAGAGATGGCCCATCCTGCCAACAACTATTCCTCCTTTTTCTCACTGACTAGGATCAATACACATAGACCAACTGCCAGCTACACCTAGTCATGTGGCCCAGGATACAGGCGCCAAATGGCTAGGACAAGAAAATACAAACTTTCTAAAAGTGGCATTTTCAGAATTGTGATTTAACATTCAACTTTACCATTAAAGAGGGTTTTAAATTACAATTTCATAGACACCAAACTCGACTTTCCTATCGGCTCCAAATTAAATATTACCACTATTAAATGTAATAAGGGAATCCAGTGCTGTCCTGTGGGAGAGGTAGGCCTCACAGTAGTGAAAATCACCTTTAGGAATTTTTCACTACAAAGCCATGGAAAACTTAAAAAATGCATGTCCAGCTTTTTAAATACACTGCACTCTGCCCTATGAGCTATGTAGAGTCTACCCTAGGGATGACTCATGATTTAAAAGGAAGGTTTGGGCCTGGCAAGAGGCCTATCTTGCCACGTCGAAATGGCAGTTTACAACTCTACACACAGGCTGCAGTGATAGGCCTCAGACATTTTAGAACGGCTACTTAAGTGGGTGGCACAAGCAGAGCTGCAGGCCAACTAGTATCATTTAATTGACAGGTCCTGAATGCATGTAGTACCAGTTTACCGGGGATATACAAGTAAATCAAATGTGCCATTTGGGTGCAAGTCAATTTCACCATGTTTTAAAGGAGAGAGCACAAGTAATTTAGCACTGGTTAGCAGTGGAAAAAGTGTTCCTAGGCAGCAAAAGTGGGTTATGAAAACAGGAGAATGAGGGCAAAAAAGTGGGGATGCCCCTGCAGAAACGTCTAGGTACAACATGTATTCTCTGATTTTTCCACCCTGCTCCTTTTAAGAGAATCTTCTTGGAGGGTGAAGGAGGTAAAAATTAAAGGAGGCGCAGAAGGTAGAACTGAAGAGAGGAGGTGGTCTCCCAAACTGCATGCTTACAAGTTTTACCTGTATGTAATACTACTAAAACTTTATCATGTGTTGGGGAAACTATGATGAAAAAAAAAAAAAAAATGATCCGACCACAAATTGCCATGGTTTTTGTGGGAAAGGTTAACCCCCAGCATTTACTGGAAGTTTTTGAATGTTTCGTAAGTGCCCCATCAATATGTGCAATTGTGCTACCAAGGACCATTTAGCTCTGTGTTTACATTTTACTGTATTTGTGAAGAAATGCAACATTGTATATAAGTGTGACAGTAGCACACCCTTGAAGTGCTTCCACTTGAATTGTGTTATTCATAATAGTCACGCCTCAGCAGAAGTTACAGGAGTCTCCATTACAGTCCACTTTTAACAAGACTAAATATATGGAGAAACCTTCAACCTTTCCATAGTCCACCACTTTCGACTTACACATGGCCAGCCTGAACCTTTCCCATTGGGTATGCCTCACTACAGGCCAGGATTTGACCTACTTGCCAAAGTAAAGGATAAGACATTCCTACTTTTGTTCACGTTTAAAGGTGTCCTATTTATTCACCTAAAGTCATGCTCCCCTTCTTTTGTCTTCTCCACTGTTTTCAGAAGATTGGTTGCTACTTCTTGTTCCAAAAAGTCGTAGTTCTCTTTTCCACCAGCCATCCTGAGTTGTGCTGATTACAGCAGACCTGCCTTCACCTCAGGACCAGGAATTTTATTTTAACAACATTCCGAGTTATCTTATCATCTTGTGTGCCAAATCTGAGAATAGCAGAATTATGTGGCCCCCATATTAGAGATCCCACTCCAGCCTTGTAGTTGTCATGATCCCCTCTTTCTCTCTCAGGTCTATAATTGGGAAGATAAGATTAAGGTTGAGTAGGTTTCTCCTCAGCTGTTGCAGTCATTCTGCCTGATTTAGTGCCATATAATTTATCCTCATATATGGGATCTTCTTTGTTGCTTTTCAGAGCTTCCATTATCCAATTAGTATTTAAAAAAGTGGATCCTTTTCTTTGACTACTGCATTTAGTACCAGCATCCTACTGGTATAATAGGGCTATGTTCTTCCTGGTGATTACAGATATTTGGTGAGTAATTTATGTGAGTTTGAGACCTGTCTCTTTTGCTTCTATTTTGAGCTCTAGGTTATCCACTCATTTAATTTATCAAATTTACTATCCAAACACAGTAAGGATTCCTCAGTTCTGATAAGGACTGAATGCCATTGGTCACTGATTAGTGAAGTGTAGTTCACAGGAGACTGATCTTTGTTTTGTTTTTAGGTCGAGCATTCAAGACCTCTTATATATACTTCTTTGTGGGCTCTCTGCTTTCTCACTGGTTTGTTTCTTGTTTCAATGTCCTTAAAAGTCCTAGCTTGCTAGTGGTCAGTCATTCCTCTTTGTCCCACCTTTTCCTCAGTTGTACAGTCCTCTGGAGCATGGCCCCAGCACTTGTACCCTTCCACTTGTGCCACTGTAGTATGTGCTTAGGGAGTACTTTTTTCTTAGGCTAAGAGCATTTGACCAGAGTGCTGGATGTATTCAGTGGCCCCAGTCCATTTCTGTAAACAGGACTGTGAATCTTGTTCTTCTCTGGTAACATGTGCTGTGCATTGAAAGACTGAGGCCAAATGTTAGAGGCTGTTTTGTGAGGGTGCCTGTTTCCGCCCCCTATCCCCGTTGCACAAAGACAGTTGTGACCACAACTATGTTTACATCGATTTCCTTAAGCGCTGCCGATGTATAGAGAAAATCACTACCGTTACAATATTTCAGGTATATTCCCCCAATTTAAGATGGCCGCCACACGTCATGCATAATGTCAATAACATCATGACAAGACAGTCTCTTTTCCTTTGCTAGTTGCTTGTTATTGTTGTTACCTCCTCCCTGACATATCCTCTGGCCATGGTAATTTTGCCGCTCAACATCCAATGTTCCTGTGATGGAAATTATTTGTGAACCAGTCCACAGTTGTACCCTGGCATGTTACCAGTGCAAAAAGGATTCACTTTATCAGCTAACTTATCTCCGCAACGATCAGTGTCAAGAGAAACGGTTGCACTCAGAGTGAGTCAATAAAACAGCAAATCACAGGCTTTCAGAGCTCCACTCATGCCCAGCAGGCCTTCGCATTTTACGTGGAAAATAAATTGTCTGAAGCTACATATATCCGTCACAGCAAAAAAAACCTCTTATTTTTATGGCCTTTACTATCTTTGAAATCTGCTCTGACCTAACAGCAAGAAACTCTCTCGCCTGTATTATGTTATACTGAGACATGGTTTTGAACTTATTCCCCATCAGTACTTTTTTGCCCAGGACTTTTTTGCCCCATTCACCAATATCTTGATGTATCAAGAACCAAGCAAACACACTTTTACAAAAGAGGGCTGAATAATCCTTATCCTGGGGAAATCCCAGGGGCTGTACTAACAGCGCAGAAGTGTACTGGAGCAAATTTAAAATCAAGAAAGAAAATTCGAAATAGCTCCTGTTACTGCCAGAACTTCTGTGACTTGACGTGGACTTACATCTTTCAAAACTTGTGCATTAAGTTTAGTGTCAGGCATTCTACAGCTAACTTTATCTAAAAAATCGCCAGAGTTATTTTGACATTTTTACATTACAAGCACTTTGTAATTTGCCTGGTACATATTCTTTGCAGCAGGCACATTAACCCTCTGCACTCCCTTATGATGAGTCTAAGCTTCCACTAGATACAACTATGTTCTCTCCCCAGAAAGAACATTATTCACCAGTTATTTTGACATTTTTACATTATATGCACTCCGAACTGCTTAGTACACGTTCTTTGCAGCAGGCATATTAACCCTGTGTGCTACCTTATAATTAATCTAAGCTCCCACTAGACAAAAGTATGTTCTCTCTCCAGAAAGAAAATAAATCATCAGTTATTTTGACATTTTTACATTATATGCACTTTGTGATTTGCCTAGTACACATACTTTGCAGCAGGCACATTACCCTCTGCGCTACCTTATAATGAGTCCAAGCTTCCACTAGACAAAAGTATGTTCACTCTCCAGAAAGAACATTAATCACCAGAGTAATTTTGACATTTTTACTTTAGATGCTCTCTAAACAGAAAAACCTAACAAATGGAAAAAACAGCTGTAACATTGAGTTGAAAGGGCTGGGAGTGGCTGGACATGGAATTTATAGGCCCGATATGGCTTTAAAATTACGTTGCCTCAGTATTTAGTGCTTTAACATTTATATGCAGAAGCTCTGTTACTGTATAGCGCTTTAAAGCAATTTTCTGCTTTGAATATGTTTGTTTTTTTGGCCTCCAGAAAAAATAAGATATTTGTTTGAGCGCAATATTACAACTTTACTGAACTCCTTAATAAATACCTTTGAAATCTGTGCACTGCGGCCGCGTCCAAACCCTGTGCAGGCAGCCAACCCCATCTTATGAGATGTAGCTGCAGTCTGTGATGGAAACATGCTGGGTTTTTACTGTGAAACACTACTATTCAAGAGGGCATTCCAACTGTAACATCATAAAGTTGGAAACCAGCCCTTGGGATAGTATTCGTAGAGTTGTCCAGTTCCCTAGTTTGATGCATGATTCGCTCATTTAGTTTGTTTCTGCTTTGCATTTTACGACTTGTAGTTTTATTTTTATAACGTGATACAAGCTGCGAATACAAAACAGAAACTTGACTAGACTGCACACATTTGAGTCCGTGAAACTTGAGCTGTGTGTGCGTGTATTTATAAAACTAACCTCGGAGAGCTTACAGTTGATTATGCTGTACAATCGTCAATATTTTATAACTAATATTTCAGTTCAAGGCTGACTGAGGATCATTAATATCATGTGAGGTGGCTCTCCTCAAGCGTGTGAAAAATCATGGGCGCTTTGTTCAACTCCCCAGGCTGCAGTAAAGGGACAGTGATTCAGTAAGCACGCATTCTTGGAGTACAATTATTTGTTAATTGCCCGGCGGGCAATTTCGACTGTAGCAACTGCCAAGTAAATATGTTTTGCTCCTGGGAGTAGTTTGTGTTTTAAGGGCCTTGTTTGAGAAAATATTCCAGTAGGCCTAAAAGCCCTTTAGTTATATGCAGGGCCACTGGAATTATGTGGCAGAAAGGACCAAAATGTGTGGCAAGGTTGACCAATTAATGTGGCAAAAAAAGTCAAGTTATGCAGTTACATTGCCAATAGGTCCAACTCAAGTAAATGCTAGACCTAGTGCATTGCAAGTGCTTTTTTTTGCTTGTATTTACAGCCATAGCCTTACAAAAACGTATTCCACCCCTATTCGCTTCTTTTTCATAGTACACGTCTCTTCATGTCATCGTCCTTTATTATATAAGTCCAGGAATCCTTAAAGTCAACTTTTTTCTTCCCCTTGGTTGATATCACCTCTCTATCACAAGAGTAAACCCTTTCTAATTAAGTTCACTGGGCTAGGTGACCTTAAGTTAGCCATCCTGCTCCTATTTATTCACCTAAAGTCACGCTCCCCTTCTTTTGTCTTCTCCACTGTTTTCAGAAGATTGGTTGCTACTTCTTGTTCCAGAAATTCGTAGTTCTCTTTTCCACCAGCCATCCTGAGTTGTGCTGATTACAGCAGACCTGCCTTCACCTCAGGACTAGGAATTTTATTTTAACAACATTCAGAGTCATCTTATCATCTTGTGTGCCAAATCTGAGAATAGCAGAATTATGTGGTCCTCATATTAGAGATCCCCCTCCAGCCTTGTAGTTGTCATGATCCCCCCTTTCTCAGGTTCACTGGGCTAGGTGACCTTAAGTTAGCCATCCTGCTTCAAATCCCTCCTCTCTGTCTATTACAGGTGCCACCTCCTCTCAGTGCAGACTTCTGGAAAATATCAGATCGGCACAGCTAGCCCTGTGTGTGGGCGCTGGCTTCTCTGCTTTTACGCCACCTGATTGACCAACCCCAAGCATGTGAGCCCAGTAACTGCTGCCACACTGTTGTGAGTCTGCTGGCTCTCGGCATGCACTTGCCGTTTTGAGTGGCCAACGTGGCTCAGACTTGGGGGGTGATTCTGACCCCGGCGGTACTAGACCGCCGGGGCCAGGGTCGGCGGGAGCACCGCCAACAGGCTGGCGGTGCCCCGCAGGGCATTCTGACCGCGGCGGTTCAGCCGCGGTCAGAAGAGGAAAACCGGCGGTCTCCCGCCGGTTTTCCGCTGCCCTTCTGAATCCTCCATGGCGGCGCAGCGATTCAGACACCCCATACCGCCATCCTGTTCCTGGCGGTTCGCCCGCCAAGAACAGGATGGCGGTGTGTGGTGGGGCCCCTGGGGGCCCCTGCAGTGCCCATGCCAATGGCATGGGCACTGCAGGGGCCCCCGTAAGCGGGCCCCACTTTGAATTTCACTGTCTGCATTGCAGACAGTGAAATTCGCGACGGGTGCAACTGCACCCGTCGCACCTTCCCACTCCGCCGGCTCAATTCTGAGCCGGCGTCCTCGTGGGAAGGGTTTTTGCACTGGGCTGGCGGGCGGCCTTTTGGCGGTCGCCCGCCAGCCCAGTGCAAAAGCCAAAATACCCTCAGCCAAAATACCCTCAGCGGTCTTGCGACCGCGGAGCGGTATTTTGGAGGGGGGAAGTCAAGCGGGCGGCCTCCGCCGCCCGCCAGACTTAGAATGACCCCCTTGGTCCCTCACGCTGTGAGCTGCTCCAGCCACTCTTGCAGTCTAACTCCACACTAGTCTATCGGCAGGTCTGGATGTCTCCAGGAACATCCCAAGCTGGTATTTGGGCTCCAGTGATTGGATGGCCAATTTGGGTATATTTAGAGGGATCTGGTTCAGAATTTAGCTTGCCTCCTTGTGGCACTTATCATAGACATCTTTGTGAATAGTTGGCCTTACATCCTCATGTAAAAAAAAGCAAAGTTCCATAGGATATAATGGACTCGTAATACAGCGGGCGGGATATCCGTCACATTTGGGACAGATTAATCCTCTCCGCCAAAGTTGTAATCTGGCCAGTGTCTGGATAAATTCGGGCTCCCTTGATCTTTCAGATCAATCATAAGTGAGTAGCTAAACCCCACCACTTGCCAGTTGTACCAGCCACCAATGCTTGTGGCCCCTACCTGTCAACAATTTATACGTGAGAAATCAAAAACCTTACATTTTATTGTCATGGATTGCATTTAGCTTAATACTTGGGGGTAAAGCGAATGAATCTAATAATCGTTTTGTACAAAACTTTCACTTGTATGAAGTCACCTTTATCTATCAAGAATAAAAATTAACCAACCCGCTGCGGGCTCTGCGAGAAAGAAAATTACAGTTTTCATCTGTGAAAGAAAGTTGTGCCTGATCTGTAAGACAGAAAACATTAAACTTTTTAAAGGGGCATTTTTGCAGCCCACAACCTTCAGAATAGGAACATGAAGGGATCTCAGCTGGGGTTTTGGCAAACACAGCGAGGAACGACAAGGCTGATCGCCGTGCAGAGATCCATGCGATGGCTCTTTTGATATAATGGAGAGAACCTGACAGGGCTGATAACAGCACTGGCATGTATCTTGCGGCGCCTTTGAAAACACAAAATAGGAACTGACATTTCCAATAAGAAGGACAGACACAGTTTTCAGTAGGCGTTGCAGAAACATTTTCCGGTGACTTTGAAAGTGCAGGTTGAAAACTGATGCAATAATAACAGGAAAAAAGAAAGTATTGAAGAGCCTTTGAAGATAAAAGAACACAAATTGTAGATAATAACAGACTTGTCAGTGACTTTTCGGGTGGCATATGCATCAGGGCATCCAGTGGTGCTGCATCAATGAAGCAAAGCCATCCTAACGTGCTCTTAATGTTATTGTGGGATTAGGTATGGCACCCACACTATCACACCTAAAGCAACATTGCAACTTTGGATTAAATAAATAAGAACATATGTACCATAAATGTGCTGATTATACTTAGCTCTGTCTCAAATCTTCTCACCCAATAATAAACCCCTTAGGTTGTGTAAGAGCGAATGGCAACCCATCACTTGACAATTAACCCATTAAAACTGAGTTCCTCCTAATGTCAGCCAGGAAGTCAGTCAATCCAGCATGGACTCCAGCAGTATCCTGAATTGTAAACCCATCATCATGGATCACATGATAGACTTGACAAAAGGCTTAAATTTACAACCTTGAATCAATGTCATGGTGAGGTGTGCATGGTTCCAGTCGAGCTTTCTCCGGGGGATCACACACTTCATAACTGAGCAAGATCTCAGGACCGCAGGACAATCCATTGTCCTTTCATCGCTAGGCCACAGCCATTCACTCTTCACTGTCTCACCAAAGGTGCACCTCATGCCTTCAAGAGCCGGTGGAATGCGACGACTTGCTTTGTCACCAGAAATTGTAGCTGCATCACTTCCACGTTAGAAACATTTCAGTGACTGCCAAGTGAAGGCAGATCATTAAATAAGACAACCTATATCACGCACAGAGTCTTGCACTTGGCTCTAATCCTTGCCTCACACAAAAGCTAAATATTTCTGGCGGGCAACAGCCATTGCATGTTGTGGAATCCAACTTCATTGAACCTTGTGCTTTAAAAAAGGAAAGCCTTGTGTCCCATTCATTTTCAGGGTGTGCAGCCACAATTTGGAATTCACTTTCCTGGTACCACCACTGCCCAGACACTGCGTAAAAAGGATCTGGAAAGCCTTCTTTTCCAAAGACATTACAAGCCTAGTTTCAACCAACCTCTGGGTTTTCAACACTCCTCAGCTATTGCCTCTTCCTCATGGTGATGTCCCAGTTTCATCCTGTAATAGATTAAACTCTCCTTCCCTTTTAACATGGCATTTTAAATTCTCATCTCTGCCCTGAATGCTGTGAATTAGCTCTCATTGAGGTAGTAAGCCTAACTATGATCTCTTAACTCCCTGATCTGTTTTCCTGTGTTACGTAAACGTTCCCCAATTGGAGTACCCTTTCACTGTCATTTACATATATAATGTTTGCTTTTGTAATTTATTGTTTGTATATTTTAAGTGCATTGTGTTAACTCTATTTAACTTACTAATTTTATTGCAAAAGTGCGGTTGGGCCAAGTTTGCACTCCTTAAAACTGGAAAAGCGAAATGCCCTGTTTGATACATCACAAAAAGGGAGATTGCTGAGGGTCCGTGGTAGTCAATTCTCCAGATACATAGGGCCTTGTTGAGAGTTTGGTAGATGGGAAACCCCATCACAAGCATCGCAGATGCCCCATCCTCCATGTTGCAAGAGTATTTTTGCGTATGGCAGTTGTAATAAGACAGAAAGGATATCCATCACATTTTGATGCAATATCTCATCTGCCAAATTCTAAATAAGGCATTTAGTATGAATTAGAAATAGTCCTTACCTAAGTCTTTTTATCGATCCTGGTAATTGTGGGCGAGCAGCCAAGGCTTCACTCAAGGAAAGTGTGTGGAGCAGCCTGAGTACACTAAAACACAGTTATCACAGTTTTTAAAAAGTATGAGCATCCTATCTGTGCTGTGAGTTAGTACATCACTTTGACAATGTGATGTAAAATATATTTACAGCATAAGCAGTATCGTCAAAAGAGAAACAAAAAAGCAATACACAAAGGAGTAAGTACAAAAGAGTCTGCAACAGGTCAGCCTCGCACAAGCACTGCAATACTTAATATTCAAAGGTGAACAGAAAGGATATGGGGGATGGGGTTGTTCTCTGTGAGTAGCATCCATCCTTTAGCTTGTAAGTGCTGCTCTTAAATTGAGTATATTTTCGTTATCCACTATAAGTAATTCCAACAACAGGTGGACCTGTATATAGTATTTGCAGGCGATGATGGTCTATAGTGTTCATAACACTACACTTACTTAAAAAAAGAAACACAAAGGGTCCCCAGTTTGCCCCAAATGAATTGCCTCCATTTTGCACTGTGAGGTGGGTAATCAATTCCCTCAGGTGCACCGTTCAAGGTTTAAAGAGAACGGATCAAGAATGTCCACTCAATGAGATTACAAGCATGGGAGAACATTGGGAGTTCTTCTGTTTCTCAGGGCACATCAAGAGTGTCCCCCGAGATGCATCAGATATGCAGCTTAATGGATCCCTAAGGATCATGGGGTGCACAAACTTTTCCAAAAAGCAAACCTTATGGGGAACAGCTAAGGACGATGGAAAAAACAGAATGAAATGTACTGCAGCTGTGTTGGCCCTGGACGTTCCTCCTACACTGGGCGATTGCATTTCAGTCCTTGCTTCCCACTTGGCCACATAACACATCTCTGACCCACAGATTATAATATCTGTCAAAACTGAGAAGGCTTACAAACCGGCTAAATGCTGGAACAAAGCACTTTATGAAAAAAATACTTCAGGGAGGCACTGTGAAACTCTCCTAGATGAGGTTATGCGTGTGTCGGGGTGGAAGGTTTTTTGAGGACGTGACGGCCCTAATGGAGATTCGAGTTGTTGGTTAGTCATATCAAACAGTGTATTTTGGTGCTCTTATCAATTTGGACATTGAATCTAATTACCTGAGCTTTTCTGACTTGTTGGTTGAGTAAAAAGATCATGGTTGGTTTCGGTTTTACCTTTCTTGAGTCCGCATTGAACTCTTTCTGTAGTGCAGAGCTACTTATAGCAAGTCTAGTTAGTATGCTGCATTGTGGCCGTGTCTTATGTGGAATGAGCTGTGAGAAGTGGCAGTGGTGACTTTGCGACTGGTTGAGCTGCCAGTACTGTCGTTCAGGGTTGGGGATTTGCTTCTTCTTTGAATTCTTTTAATTAATGTTGCTTTCTTTGGTAAGTAGCAGCGCTGGCGGACCTCTGTTTTGCACACTATTACATGGATTTATTGCACGCCACCCTTTGTGCCTGCATTAAAAATCTGTCAGAGGTGCACAATAAATGAACATACTTTAAAAAGTGAATTAGGAGACTCTTTTTGTTGTTCAGGATGTGGGACACTGAATAAAACAGAAAAATGTAAAGCAGCACGAGAAACATTTCCCATTGTCATTGAGTGTAAACTAGAAGACTAGATCTGTGGGCATTGGCAGTATACCCCCCTAGTGTGACATATACCCCCCTAGTATGACAGTATACCCCCCTAGTGTGACATATACCCCCCTAGTATGACAGTATACCCCCCTAGTGTGACATATACCCCCCTAGTATGACAGTATACCCCCCTAGTATGACAGTATACCCCCCTAGTATGACATATACCCCCCTAGTGTGACATATACCCCCATAGTGTGACATATACCCCCCTAGTATGACAGTATACCCCCCTAGTATGACATATACCCCCCTAGTATGACAGTATACCCCCTTGGTGTGACATATACCCCCTTGTGTGACACTATACCCCCCTAGTGTGACATATACCCCTATTATGACATATACCCCCCTAGTATAATAGTATACCCCCCTAGTGTGACATATACTCCCCTAGTATGACAGTATACCCCCCAGTGTGACATATACCCCCCTAGTATGACATATACCCCCTAGTATGACAGTATACCACCCTGGTGTGACATATACCCCCTAGTGTGACACTATACCCCCCTAGTATGACAGTATACCCCCCCTAGTGTGACATATACCCCCTAGTATGACATATACCCCCCTAGTATGATAGTATACCCCCCTAGTGTGACATATACCCCCCTAGTATGACAGTATACCCCCCAGTGTGACATATACCCCCCTAGTATGACATATACCCCCTAGTATGACAGTATACCCCCCTAGTATGACAGTATACCCCCCTAGTGTGACATATACCCCCCTAGTATGACATTATACCCCCCTAGTATGACATATACCCCCCTGGTGTGACATATACCCCCTAGTGTGACACTATACCCCCCTAGTATGACAGTATACCCCCGTAGTGTGACATATACCCCCTAGTATGACATATACCCCCCTAGTATGATAGTATACCCCCCTAGTATGACAGTATACCCCCCAGTGTGACATATACCCTCCTAGTATGACATATACCCCCTAGTATGACAGTATACCCCCCTAGTGTGACATATACCCCCCTAGTATGACATATGCCCTCCTAGTATGACAGTATACCCCCCTAGTGTGACACATACCCCCCTAGTGTGACATATACCCCCCTAGTATGACAGTATACCCCCCTAGTATGACAGTATACCCCTAGTGTGACATATGCCCTCCTAGTATGACATATGCCCTCCTAGTATGACAGTATACCCCCCTAGTGTGACACATACCCCCCTAGTGTGACATATACCCCCTAGTATGACAGTATACCCCCCTAGTATGACAGTATACCCCCCTAGTATGACAGTATATCCACGGTGGCGGAGCTGCAAGTCCATTAATCCAGAAACCCAATGGCTGGTTCCCTATTGGAGGAGGGGTTAATTAAAAATGGTGGTTTTATATAGGTCGTGAGATCTTAACCTGCAAGCCTCCTGTGCCATATCTTTTTAGGAAGTGGCAAGGGAGCCAGTTCCTGAGATGCATAGAATCCGCACCTCTTGTCTCCAAAGGAACCGCTTCAGGTTTAAGGCGCTATGTTCCTCTTCTAGAGATCTGCCATACGTCACTGAATTGCATTGCATTACATCATTTGGATACCACCTCAAACCTCTCACTGGGACCCTAAGCACCTTCACAGGTCTAGTAAATGGCTTCTCCCTGTGTTGTGCATGGTTGGTAGAGGGTGAGCTGACTGTGTGAAAAAGAGCTTCTTGGTGTCCCCTGTGAGGGTCTGAGAGGTGCTCCACGCATGGTGTGCGAGCATGCACTTACGCCTGAGTGAAGTAAAGAGATGTAGGAAGATACAGTGGTGTTAGCCTATATTTGCTGTCCCTGAGTTCGAGTACTCCTTTTTTGCCGCTGCTTGGTAGAGCGGGCAGTTTGCCCTCACATTGTGTGTTTTCCAACCTGAGGCTGATTGTTACATTGTCATCTGTGGGCGTCCTGAGGCCAAGTTGTGGAATGAAAGCAATACTACTCCGACGGTAGCACAGCTGTGGAGCACTGTAAATACTGTTTGCTATGCCAGTGGTACTCCTTTTATCAACCTGGGATGAGTGAAAGGCTTGGCCCACCTGGATTCAGCCCATATCTGCAGGTCAGATTTAGTGAGTGGGCTGTTATGTGGGTATAAACTCACCAGTACCAATAGATTTCTAAGGATTGCTCTTAATAGAATACATCAAGGTGCCCCTTGCCAGGCTTGAACTATTTTAGCAGGGATTTCTTAAATTCCAAACTGGGTAGCTCAGCAGTGGGTGCTTCCTTGGCAGACTAGATGGCTTTCCCTAGCTGCAAGTGATCCCACGTCACCTTTGACACCTTGAGCCAGACCTGACGTTCTAGCCAACAGCATCTAGCATTCTGGAACTTGTAGTTTTGCTTTAGAAAACCCAAGCATGCACAGTTCTGTGGCCTAAAGGCCCACTTGTTAGCGATGGATTTCAGCATGTTGTGGTGACCACATCCAATATAGTTGGAATATGAAAAAAAAAATTAAATACAGAAACCTTTTATTTTTTAATAGTACACAAGTAAGGTCAGTTGAAGGGGGGCAGAACTTTACTAATCTAACTCCTTATTTTAGTGAGTGCATCTTTCTCACTTAAGGTTTTATAAAGGGGGTGTTGCTTCATAGTCACCCTGACACCCATGGGTCCTTACTGTTATTCAGATTAGAGTCGAACCCTTCTTTTCAAATAAATATATATCTTTAGCTGTCCCTTTGAGGAAAATGACTTATGCAAATAAAAAACTATACTAGGCGAGAACCAGCCAGTAATGTTGACCTCTGACCCTGACCCTGTTCACCAGGCAGGTTGCTCCCCTCACCGCCACGCAGCCCCTGTGTGACCGCTGACCGCTGCTCCTTACCTGTGTCCTGTTGCCGCCTTTTTCGCTCTCTCCTTCTTTTGCCCAGTCTGGTCCTGTTTCTGGGTCCCTGCGCCCAGCGTCTCCCCCTGTTTCGCGCCGCCACGTCCCGTAGCTCCGCCCCCTCGCTCCCCATTGGCCGCCCCGCTCCCACCTCCCAGCTGCTCCTCCCTCCCTCTCCCACTCTTATGGAGGCCGCGCAGCGGACGCGCCGAAGGCGCACCTAAGGCAAGCCCGTCTGCGCCCGTCCGTGCCTGGCCCGCGCCCAGCACCAGACCCCCTGGCCCACGCAGAGGCCAGCCCAGCCGCAAGACCTACAGCGCCGCCACCCTCATCGCACTCAACACCGGCCGGATCCCCGGGTGCTGCCGTGCCGCCCCAAGACGCACCCACGGACCCTTCACCTGCCAATCCTGCAAGTTCTCCTGCATCCAGACCCGCACCGCGCCCGCCAAACCAAGCACCAGCAGCAACCACCTGAAGTGCATCCTGCTCAACACCCGCTCCATCCACAGACACGCCGTGGAACTCTGGAACCTGCTCGACACCACATCTCCAGACGTCGCCTTCCTCACAGAAACCTGGATGAACACCTCCTCAGCGCCCAACATTGCCATCGCCATCCCGGACGGATACAAGATCACCCGGAGGGACCGCGTCAACCAGACAGGAGGAGGCATCGCCATTGTCCACAAGAACACCATCCGCATCACGACCAACTCCGACGACACCCTCACAGTTGCCGAACATCTCCACTTCCAGATTCACACCGACCCCAAGACCACACTCAGAGGCACCCTCATCTACAGACCCCCAGGACCCCGCACACAATTCAGCGAAGACATCGCAGACTTCATCAGCCCACACGCCCTCCCCTCCGCTGACTACATCCTCCTAGGGGACCTCAACTTCCACCTGGAGAACAACAACGACAACAACACCACCACCCTGCTGGACAACCTCGCCAACCTCGGACTCAAGCAACTGGTGAACACCCCCACCCACTACGCCGGACACACGCTTGACCCAGTCTTCTCCTCCAGCAAGTACATCTCCTTCACCCACTCCACCGGACTCCACTGGACAGACCACAGCTGCGTCCACTTCAACTTCAGAAAAACCACGACTCACCACCACCCACAACAGGCTCACCGCAGGAGCTGGAACAAGATCACCACCGACCAGCTCTCCACATCACTGAGCCAGAACCCTCCCGCCAGCTCAGCGGACCCCAACCAAGCAGCCAACAACCTCACACAGTGGATCACCAACTGCGCTGACAACCTCGCACCTCTGAAAACCCATCCCATCAGGCCCAACAGCAAGAAAGCCTCCTGGTTCAACAACGACCTCAAGAACTCCAAGAAGAACTGCCGCACCCTCGAAAAAGCCTGGCGAAAAAACCCGACTACAGACAACATGACCGCCCTCAAGTACGCCTCCCGTAAACACCACCGGCTGATCCACACCACCAAGAAGACAGCATTCAAAGAACGACTAGACAACAACGCACACAACAGCAAGGAACTCTTCAGCATCGTCAAAGAGCTCTCCAACCCCAGCGCCGGAAACAACGACATCACCCCCTCACAAGACCTCTGCGACTCACTCGCCTCGTTCTTTCACCGCAAGATCGCCGACATACACAACAGCTTTGGCGCACAGACCACGCACCCAACCACCAAACCGACGCCCCCCAACACCACCCTCCGCGCCTGGACCCCGGTCAGCACCGAAGACACCATCCATACGATGAACACCATCCATTCCGGATCACCAACCGACCCATGCCCCCACCACGTCTTCAACAAGGCCGACTCCGTCATCGCACCCCATCTCCGGGACATCATCAATTGCTCCTTCAACACCGCCACCTACCCGGAGAGCTGGAAGCATGCCGAACTCAGCGCCCTCCTGAAGAAACCATCAGCAGACCCCACCGACCTCAAGAACTACCGCCCCATCTCGCTCCTCCCGTTTCCTGCCAAAGTCATCGAGAAGACCGTCAACAGACAGCTGGCCGCCTTCCTCGAGACTAATGGATCCCTCGACCACTCACAGTCCGGCTTCCGAGCCAACCACAGCACCGAGACCGCCCTCATCGCAGCCACTGACGACATCCGAGCCGTGCTCGACAACAGGGAAACAGCGGCCCTCATCCTCCTGGACCTCTCCGCAGCGTTCGACACTGTCTGCCACCGCACCCTAGTGCAGCGCCTCAGCAACATCGGAATTCAAGAGAAGGCACTAGAGTGGATCATCTCGTTCCTCGCCGGAAGAACCCAGAGAGTCCGCCTCCCCCCGTTTAGATCCGAGGCCACCGAAGTCATCTGCGGCGTACCACAAGGATCATCACTCAGCCCCACCCTCTTCAACGTCTACATGAGCCCCCTCGCAGCCATCGCACGCCATCACAACCTCAACATCATCTCCTACGCCAACGACACCCAGCTGATCCTCTCCCTCACCAACGACCCAGCCACCGCCAGAACCAACCTGCACGAAGGGATGAAAGACGTAGCCGAGTGGATGATGAACAGCCGCCTGAAACTGAACTCAGACAAGACGGAAGTCCTCATCCTTGGATCATCACCCTCTGCCTGGGACGACTCCTGGTGGCCCCCTGCCCTGGGCAGCGCACCCAAACCAACGGACCACACACGCAACCTGGGCTTCATCCTGGACTCTTCCCTCTCGATGACCAGACAAGTCAACGCCGTCTCATCATCATGCTTCAACATCCTACGCATGCTCCGAAAGATCTTCCGATGGATCCCCAACGAAACCAGGAAGACGGGCACCCAGGCACTCGTCACCAGCCGACTGGACTACGGTAACACCCTCTACACCGGAACCACGGCCAAACTACAGAAAAGACTCCAACGCATCCAGAACGCCTCCGCACACGCCTCATCCTTGACATCCCCCGACACAGCCACATCTCCGGACACCTGAGAGACTTGCACTGACTCCCCGTCAGCAAGAGAATCACGTTCCGCCTCCTCACCCACGCACACAAGGCCCTCCACGACCTGGGCCCCAGGTACCTCAACAACCGCCTGACCTTCTACACTCCCACCCGCCAGCTACGATCGACCAGCCACTCCCTCGCCGCTGTGCCACGCATTAGAAAAGCCACCATGGGAGGAAGATCCTTCTCCTACCTGGCAGCCAAGACTTGGAACTCCCTCCCCATCCACCTCCGTCTGACCCAAGACCACCTCTCCTTCAGGAAGCAACTCAAGACCTGGCTGTTCGAGCAGTAGCGGTCCCCCCTCCCCCAGCGCCTTGAGACCCTCCGGGTGAGTAGCGCGCTATACAAATTTCTTGATTGATTGATTGATTGATTGACTCCTCAATATGCCAGTGATAGTGAAAATACATTTATATATCCTTTGTCCCCAGTGACATCACATGGTTGCCCTTTAGTACCAAAACTAGCCCCTCGGCGGCATATTGGAAGGACAAGAAGTGGTGACTCCAGAAAGTAGAGTATTGTTTGCTCTCTGCCCTTGCTTCTACCTTCACAGCCTGTGATCCGTCACCAGGGTAGCAAGGGCAGTGCCAGTGGTGGCAGATGGCACGCTAGCCCTGGCTACCTCAGTAGGATGTCCATAGATGCAGCCCACAACTTCATCACGCCAGTCTTCCTCCTAAACCTCAGCGGAAAAACTAATCTACGCTCCTGGTATGTTTTTTCTGATAATTAGAAACAGGACTCTTTTAGGCCTTTTTAAAAATGGAAAAATACGTCATTAATGATGCATGTCTTGTACACGTATGATACAGGACCAGTTAACAGCAACACAGACCTCTCCAAAAATTGTCTTAAAGTAGGGGGTATCCGTCTCTTTTACCTCCATCACTGAAGGACCCCGCACAGCAGGACTTGGGCCATGTTATACATGACAGGCCCACATCATGTCAGACCACACAAAGTGAATCTACATGCGAGCGTGTACGTGTTCACTTCATGGGTGGAAGGCTGACTCCACATGGGAGCCTTCATCAGTGGCTAAAATGGCTACCCTTAAATCGGGGTAGTGACACCAGTTATTCAAGGCACGTAGAAATGGTAGATGTGTGGCATGAAATATTATTGACAATAATAATGGAACAACATTGCATTATTATTGTTTTAATAACGTTAATATTACCAGCGTGTACCTTCTCCAGAACACACAGTGACCGGACTACTGGTGTGACTTTGGTGAGTCAGCAGTGCTTAATTTGTAAAGAAAAAGGTGCTGGTGCCCAAAGCCCTCCTCTTAAACACGCAGCTGCTGCAATTAAATGTGTGAGCACAGATTACTGAAGCAGCACAAGCCTTAAGCCATCTCGGGCCTCTTCAATCCATTTACAGCCACTCCCTGCCCCTTCAGCTCACTCTGCAAGCTTTCTGCTTTCTCCCATTGTGACGCTTTTTCGTGTTTCCCTTCCTCCGTCTTTCCCATATGTATCTTTTGCTCGCAGCAAATGCTTGAGGCAGAAGAATAAGCACCGCCCCTCAAAAATAAGTGCCGGTGCTCAGCACCGGAAACAACAAGCACAAATTAAGCACTGTAGTCAGTAATGAAACGGCCCAGCGCCAGACTAACCCACAGACACCTTCAGACTGTCTGCACCGTCTGTGTACTGTAGACTAGGACAGCCCTTTCTCATTTCCCTAATCTGTATTTATTAACTGCCCGGGTGCACTGCGGGGTGATTTGTCAGGCCTCGCCCCGCTGGATTTCAATAAACCCAAGACTCTGGTTCTGGCAGTGGCGGATTACGCTAGGTTGGCAGATATAATTCCTGTGACCTTGATGAAACATGGCGTATCATGTAGTTTGGGATTTAGGGATAATGCTTAAAAGATTATCTGGCGCCTCCCGTCTTCCCTAGTTTCGACTTCATTTTTCTGCACAGTGAACGGGTTTACTTCCTGCCGGTATCCTGCTGCAGCCCACAGTTTGCAAATGTTTGCTTTAATTGGCCTTTGGGGTTCTAGGTCTTTGGAACACAACAAGGTTTGCAGCATTTGACGCAAATTTTGCACATTCAGCATTGGCCATCATTTGTATCAAATACACTGTTTACGTTTTATAGCCATTCTTTAAGGACAGTGCCCAGTTAAAAATACGTTTTTTTTTTGCCAGAAATATTTATAATACCCGCACACAAGAAACAGAATGCCCTACCTTGCCATGGATGGGTGACTTAGAAGTTGCCATCCATTTTGTGTTTCTATAAATCAAAATAAATTATGTATATATACATATATATCACTAAAAAGGCAAAGGTTACAGGGACATTATAGTTAGGCTCACATTTTAAATGTACAAAACCATAGAAATTCAGCTGTTATAGTTAGTTATCTCGAGTAACTATAACTCGTGCCCTAAGGTAACTATAACTCACGTCCCCGCCATGCACAGTTCTTTTGGTCAAATCTTTTACTGCAAATATTACACTGATATTATCAATGATGTCATCAAAGATGTCATGAGTGCCGTAATTTGTGGGGTAATTAGCAGTGTATGGCGAGGGCGCGAGCTATAGTTATATTAGGGCACGAGTTACAGTTACTTGAGATAACTCGAACTATAATAGGTGAATTTCTATGGTTCTGTATGTTTAATATGTGAGCCTAATTGTAAGGTCCCTGTAGCCGTTGTTTTTTTTTAGTGAATTTCTATGTTTTAAACACATTCTGGTAGTCATTACAACCCTGGTGGACGGTGTTAAAGCGGCGGTAAAACCGCCAACAGGCCGGCGGTAAAAAAATTGCAATTACGACCGTGGCGGAAACCGCCAACAAAGACAGCCACTTTAACACTCCGACCGCCACGGCGATACAAACAAACAGCGCGGCGGTCACCGCTAAACAGACAGGCGGGAGACAATGTACCGCCCACACTATTATGACAGGCCAATCCACCACCTTTTCCGGGGCAGATTCACCGCGGATAAAAACACGGCAGAAACAGGAATTTCGAAGGGAAAACGTTTACCTCTACACACCCCACGAGGAACAAGGACACCATGGACCCGGAACTCCAAATTCTCCCTGTGATAGTCTTCCTGCTCCTCTACCAGGAGCACGAACGCCGGCGGCGAAGACCACGGTGAGTACTGCATCTACGACACAGGGGAGGGGGAGGGAAAAAAAAGGGACACACACACGCAACACCCCCACCCTCACCCACTACAACACACACAAATGCATATCAATACATCACAGTTACACCCCCCAAACCCCCCGGAAGAATTCAAAGACAATAGAAAATTAGTGTAACCATTGTAATATATTAAAAACAAGTAGGCAGAAATATATATATACACCATGTACAAAATAAATACCAAGCATAGTAGTCCAGGTAGTGCACTAAGATAGTCCGTGGAACACTGGGACCACACGGTATGGGCGAGGCCCACACAAGATCCCCGACCATGACGGAGAGAACACTGCAGGGGCATCAGATACCAAGAAAACAGGCACCTCAGGGGGAGGGAAAGGGGGGGCACCTCAGCCGCTTGAGTGCACAACGCCAAATCCACGAGGGGGCCACATGCCCACTGTTCCATCCTGGGGAGTGCAAAGCCACAGTCTCACAAGTATCTACAGTGGGTGGTCTGCCCACTGTTCAATCCTGGGGAGTGCAAAGCCACAGTCTCTCAAGTCTCTACAGTGGGTGGTCTGCCCACTGTTCAATCCTGGGAAGTGCAAAGCCACAGTCTCTCAAGTCTCTACAGTGGGTGGTCTGCCCACTGTTCAATCCTGGGGAGTGCAAAGCCACAGTCTCACAAGTGGATAACAGTCTCCACAGGTTCTGGAGGGGGCATGGTGCCCAGAGTGCTTCATCCTGTTAAGGACAGAGGTAGTGGATGTCAGTCTCCACTGGTTCTGGAGGGGGCATGGTGCCCAGAGTGCTTCATCCTGTTAAGGACAGAGGTAGTGGATGACAGTCTCCACAGGTTCTGGAGGGGGCATGGTGCCCAGAGTGCTTCATCCTGTTAAGGACAGAGGTAGTGGGTGTCAGTCTCCACTGGTTCTGGAGGGGGCATGGTGCCCAGAGTGCTTCATCCTGTTAAGGACAGAGGTAGTGGATGACCGTCTCCACTGGTTCTGGAGGGGGCATGGTGCCCAGAGTGCTTCATCCTGTTAAGGACAGAGGTAGTGGATGACAGTCTCCACTGGTTCTGGAGGGGGCATGGTGCCCAGAGTGCATCATTCACCTTGTGACGGACTCAGTTGCGTCAGTGCCCCTGCCGCTCATGGGCTAGCGGTGCTTGAGATGGCGGTGCCCTGTTCAGCGGTGCTTGAGATGGCGGTGCCCTATTCAGCGGTGCTTCAGATGGCGGTGCCCTGTTCAGCGGTGTTTGAGATGACGGTCTCCATTGCAGGGTCTCAGCTGCTGGCGGTCCTTCATGGCCCAACGGGCCTTTTGCTGGCAGTCCTTCATGGCCCAGCTGGGCTTGTGCTGGCGGTGGCCTCCTGGGCAGCTGGGCTTGTGCTGGCGGTGGCCTCCTGGGCAGCTGGGCTGGTGCTGGCGGTGGCCTCATGGGCAGCTGGGCTGGTGCTGGCGGTGGCCTCCTGGGCAGCTGGGCTTGTGCTGGCGGTGGCCTCCTGGGCAGCTGGGCTTGTGCTGGCGGTGGCCTCCTGGGCAGCTGGGCTGGTGCTGGCGGTGGCCTCATGGGCAGCTGGGCTGGTGCTGGCGGTGGCCTCCTGGGCAGCTGGGCTTGTGCTGGCGGTGGCCTCCTGGGCAGCTGGGCTTGTGCTGGCGGTGGCCTCCTGGGCAGCTGGGCTTGTGCTGGCGGTGGCCTCCTGGGCAGCTGGGCTGGTGCTGGCGGTGGCCTCCTGGGCAGCGGGGATGATGGCGGTCTTCTCCGCCGTGCAGCTCTTCCCAGACTTGCCGGGTTTCTTGTGGCCGTTCCCCACCTTGGAAGGTGTCACAGCTGACTCCACACTCCTAACGGGACCCCTGGGAGCGGCTTTGGTGGCTGGAGTCTTCCCCCTCTCCCGCCGGGCACTGGACAACTTCTGATGCTTCACAGGTGGGGGACTGTCTGTGCTGTGGCTCTGTGCCACACTGGCTGCCCTGGTGGCCGGTGCACTCCACATTCCAGTGACTACAGGCACCACTGGTCCCGGAGATGTTGTGGCTGAGGTGCTAGTTCGGGACCTATGAGACGGACGGGGTGGGGGAGGTGTGGGAAAGAGGTCAAGGTTGGACAGGAAAAGTTTTTGGGACACACTGGGATGGGTAGCTGGAGGGGGTTTGGAGTGGAGGAAGAGGTGGTGGTTGTAGGAGGTGTACGTTTGGTGACTTTGGGTGAAGGTGCATGCGCTGGAGGCTGTCGTGAGGTGGATGACTGTTGGGTGGGTGTGTGCCTGCGTTTGTGTATCTTAGGAGGGGGCGTCACAGACACACTGGGAGAGGACACAGGGGATGTGTGAATGGTAGTGGGGGTGGTGACTGCACGTGAGCAGGGTGTGGTGGTGGGTGTGCTGGAGAGGGACGTAGTGGCTGTAGAGGTAGTGCATGCAGGTGTGAGTGTAGACGAGACTGGGAGGGAGGAGGGAGACGAGGACGAGGGGGACACAGTGGAGGCAGTGGATGTTGGTGTGTCTGCATGTGTGTGATGCTTGCGTGAGTGCCTGTGGGATGTGTGGTGCTTATGTTTGCCTGAGCTTCCCTTGGGTGTTGACGTGTGTGCATGTTGGTCTGTAGGTGTGCTTGGGATAGGCTGAGGTACAGGGGATTGGGTCGGGGTTGAGGAAGTTGGAGGGGGGAGGCTAGAGACGGGGACAATGGCTGCCATCAGTGCTGAGGCCAGAGTCTGAAAAGCTCGGTGAAGGGCCGCCTAACCAGAATGAATGCCCTCCAGGAATGCATTGGTTTGTTGCAATTGCCTCTCTACACCCTGGATGCCATTCAAAATGGTAAACTGCCCAACAGTGAGGGAGCTGAGAAGGTCAATGGCCTCCTCAATGAGAGCAGCAGGGGTTACTGGGGCAGGGCCTGAGGTGCCTGTGGCGAAGGTGATGCCCACCTTCCTGGGTGAGCGGGCACGGGGCAAAGGCTGAGGGGCTGCTGGGAGGGCAGTGCTGGTAGGGGGGGTGGCGGCTGTATCTGTAGATGCGGGGGGCACAGATGTTGCCGCCACCACAAGGGAGCTCCCATCAGAGGACGAGTCCGTGTCGCTGGTGTCAGCTCCTGTCCCTGCCGTGGAGCTCCCCTCGCCCTCCGTCCAACTGGTGAATTCAGACTCCGTAGTGTCGCCCTCCACAGCCATGTGGGATGCAGCTCCCTCGTGCTCCGTTGCCACTGCTCCTCCGCCTGATGATGCTAATGCACACAAGAACAGGGAGACCACAAAAAGGGGGGGGGGAGACAGAAGAAAGACATGTTGAGTGCATGCATTACCGCTACCGTTGGCGGACATGACAGACACAGAAGCCCCCTGCACTACGCCGCGCTCTTGGGCTCCACTGTTCAATTTCTGGGAAATGGCCTACAAGGCTATGGACGACATCTGCACACATAGATGACACAGGGGCATGACTAGCTGTACTTGGCACTCTACAGAGGTGGGCTGGGGTGCCACATGGCCTGACATACGGAGGGGCCTTGCCTACGGAACTCGCCCTGGCCTAGGGAAACCCACAGCCCTCCTCCCCCACCCATACACATCCACTGCGCGCAAAGTCAGCAGAATGAGAGTGTACTCACCCCCTTGTGGCTGCTGTGATGCCCTCAAGCGCCCATCCAACTCCGGGTAGGCCACCGCCAGGATCCTGAACATCAGGGGGGTCATGGTGCGACGGGCACCCCTCCCACGTTGGGAGGCCATCCCCAGCTGAGCCTCCGCTGTCTTCTTGCTCCAGCGGCGAATGTCCTCCCATCTTTTCCGGCAGTGGGTGCTCCGTCTGTGGTAGACCCCCAGGGTTCGGACGTCCTTGGCGATGGCACGCCAAATATCTTTCTTCTGGTGGGCGCTGACCTACATGAAATGTACAGGGGAAAAAGAGAAGTTATTACCAACTGCACCGTCAAAGTGATTGGCCCCCATCCCTATCCTTGCCATGTGGCACATGCATTCACCGTCTTTCATGCACACAGCACTCTCCCCCCTTCCTTCTTACATCCAGCCCTCTCCACACAGGCATATCCCATACAACATGCTCCCTGTGTACTTACCTGTTTGTCTGGAGGACCGTAGAGTAGCGTGTACTGGGGAGGACCCCATCCACGAGTTTCTCCAACTCCTCCGATGTGAAGGCAGGGGCCCTTTCCCCAGACACTCGAGCCATTGTCTCTTCCAGACCGAGGTCACAGCAGCACTTGCAGTGTAGGTCCTCTCCTGTCGAAGATCAGGTATCGAGTGATTGAAGTGATAGAAAATGGCGGTCACGTCCGCGGCGGTGCGTACCGTCACCGCCGGCGTACATCGCCATTGGCTCCTGGGACCCATAGGGTCCAATGTTAACCAATGCAGCATTGCGCCCCGGTCTTCGACCGCCTACCGCGACGGTGTACAACGCCAGTGCAGTTACCTCACATCCCATTGTCCCACTTTACAGGTCAGGCAGCCGCCATTTCAGGGGCCCACATGGCTTCATTTCCAACTGCGTCACTCATACCTAGGCCTAGACTCAACACACATACAGGCCACCTTTTGTATATGATAGGTGTTCTGTGTAAACTGTGGGTACGTACCTCTAAGTTGTTTGACTCTGTGCTCGCTGTTGTCCTTCATAGGCACCGTCCGCTGGGACGTGTGAGGAGATGGGGGCATCCTCCGGTGTACCGACCGTTGGTGGACCTGTCGACAATGGAGGAGCTACATTTGGTTATCACATACAGGCTTGACCGTGCCACAATCCAGGAACTGTGTACCCAGTTGGAGCCAGACCTGATGTCAGCAATCCCACAGGAATCCCCCCTCAAGTGCAGGTGCTGTCAGTGCTCCATTTCCTTGCAAGTGGTTCCTTTCAGACAACAGTGGCCATGGCATCAGGGATGTCCCAGCCTATGTTTTCCAACTTATTGTCCAGAGTGTTGTCTGCCCTTCTGAAACACATGCGGAGCTACATCGTTTTCCCTCAGGTGGAGGATTTGCCTACAGTGAAAGGGGATTTCTATGCCCTGGGACACATCCCCAACATCATAGATGCCATTGATGGGACACATGTGGCTTTGGTACCCCCCCCACAGGAGTGAACAGGTGTACAGAAACCGGAAGAGTTATCATTCGATGAATGTACAGATGGTATGTTTGGCAGACCAGTACATCTCCCATGTGAATGCCAAGTTCCTTGGCTCAGTGCATGATGCCTACATCCTGCGGAATAGCAGCATCCCTTATGTGATGGGTCAACTCCAGAGGCACCGTGTGTGGCTATTAGGTGAGCACCTGGAAGCAAGTCAGTGGGAATGGTTGTCTGGGTCTGGGGATATCCCTCCAGGTTAGTGCGTGTCTAACAGTTGTCCCTCACCATTTGGAGGTGACTCTGGTTACCCCAGCCTGTCATGGCTACTGACCCCAGTGAGGAATCCCAGGACAAGGGCAAAGGAACGCTACAATGAGGCCCATGGGCGAACTAGGAGGGTGATCGAGCGGACCTTCGGCCTCCTGAAGGCCAGGTTCAGGTGCCTCCATATGACAGGTGGATCCCTATTCTACTCACCAAAGAAGGTGTGCCAGATCATCGTGGCCTGCTGTATGCTTCATAACTTGGCTTTGCGACGACAGGTGCCTTTTCTGCAGGAGGATGGTCCAGATGGCGGTGTTGTTGCAGCTGTGGAGCCTGTGGACAGTGAAGACGAGGAAGCAAGGGAAGAAGACATGCACAACAGGGACTCAGTGATCCAGCAATATTTCCAGTGAGACACAGGTAAGAATACAAACCTGCCTACTACATGTACTTTAACACTACTACCTCTCTACTGTGTGTCGTTTTCACCCAGTGTATGGTCACTGAGTTGTCACTTTCCCTTACGATTTCACAGATGTGGGTCCCACTGTGTGACATCTGCTTAGATTCCTCATGGACTAGAGCTGTGTGACATAGGTATGTTGACATTAAACTTGAAAGAGCATTTTGTCACTGTAATTGCTAATACACTATTTCGAAATCACAGACAGACTCCAGATTGTTTTGTGCTTTAAGTGTGTTTATACAAGTGCTCAATATTGGAGGGGGTAGTGAAATGGTGAGGGGTGATGGCGGAGGAATGTCCATGGCAGAGTCCAGTCTATTAGTCTCACAGGTGCATTGCCCATATGGGCATAGGAAGTGGAGCTGGGGCAGTTTCAGTATGGACAGGGTGACAAAGCGGGACATTAGGATGACAATCAGGGTGGTCTCATTTCTTGGTGGGGGTCTTGGCATCGTGCTCTGTCTTTGTCCTGGATCTCAGGGACCGTTTGCGGGGTGGTTCTCCCTCTGCAGGGGGTGGGGTGCTGGTGTGGTGGTCCTGTGGCGGGGCGTCCTGTCCACTAGCGCCGGCGGAGGTGGTGGGCAGTTCATCGTCCATGCTAGTGTCAGGGGCCCCTTGTAGTGCCCCAGTGTCCCTCCTGGTGTTCACAAGTTCCTTCAGCACCCCTCTGATGGTGCCCAGGGTGGAGCTGATGGTTCTGAGTTCCTCCCTGAAGCCCATATACTGTTCCTCCTGCAGGCGCTGGGTCTCCTGAAACTTGGCCAGTACCGTTGCCATCGTCTCCTGGGAGTGATGGTAGGCTCCCATGATGGAGGAGAGGGCCTCTTGGAGAGTGGGTTCCCTCGGCCTGTCCGCCCCCTGTCGCACAGCAACCCTCCCAGTTCCCCTGTGTTCCTGGGCCTCCGTCCACTGGACCGTGTGCCCACTACCACTGCCCCCAGGTCCCTGTTGTTGTTGGGGTGGTGGGTTATCCTGGGTTCCCTTTAGTGGTGGACACACTGCTGATTGACGTGTCCTGGGGACGGAGATAGGGGCCCGCTGGGTGGGTGCTGTGCTGGTGTTTCCAGAGGGTGGAAGGTCTGTAGTGGCCTGTGACTGGGTGATGGGAACCGACTGTCCCGAGGTCCCCGATGGGCCGGGCTGGTCATCTAGATCCAGTTGGACAGAGGTGCTGTCATCACTGTGGGCCTCTTCTGTTTGTGGTGTGGACATGTGTGGACCCTCCTGTCCGGTGACGTTGGGTAGAGGTCCTGCAGGGGTATAAAAGGATGGTTATTACATCTGTGTGTGTCATGGTGTGCAATGGGTGGGTGACCGTGTACCCCAGTGCTCGCATTCCTGTGTGAGACCTTGTGTGAGGATGGTTTAGGGGGTTGTATGGGTATGTGCAGTGGGCATGCTTTAGTAATGGGTGTCCATGCTTTGCTGTTGCATGCAGGGCTTGGTGTTGGGATGGGTGGTTTGTGATGTTGGGACATATATGAGGAGTTGGGGTGCTGGGGGTGAGGGTGAGGGTGGTAGTATGTGATAGCATGCAGGTAGGGTGGGGGTTGTAATAGTTAAGATTTGACTTACCAGAGTCCATTCCTCCACCTACAACTGCGAGGCCCTCAGGATGCAGAATCTCCAAGACCTGCTCCTCCCATGTTGTTAGTTGTGGGTGAGGAGGTGGGGGTCCGCCGCCAGTCCGCTGAACAGCCAGGTGGTGTTTTGAGACCACGGAACGCACCTTCCCTCGTAGGTCGTTCCACCGCTTCCTGATGTCCTCCCAATTTCTTGGGTGCTGTCCCACTGCGTGGACCTTGTCCACTATTCTTCGCCATAGCTCCATCTTTCTTGCAATGGAGGTGTGCTGCACCTGTGCTCCGAATAGCTGTGGCTCTACCCGGACGATTTCCTCCACCATGACCCTGAGCTCCTCCTCCGAGAACCTGGGGTGTCTTTGCCGTGCCATGGGGTGGTGTAGGTGATGTGTGGGGTGGAGTGTGTGGTGATATGTGTGCTGATATGTAGTGGTGTGTTGTGTGAGGTGCGTGGAAGTTCTGTGGGTGATGGTGTTGTGTGCCTGTGGATGCTGTTGTTCTTGCTGGTGCTCTCTCTCTGGCCTTCTTTCTGAATTTTTTGACGTGGGGGTTTGTGGGTGTGTGTTTTATATTGTATTGGGTGTGTGGGAGTGGTGTGTGTATGTGTATCAGGTGTGTGTATTTTGAATTGTCCAATGTGGTAGTGTTTTGTAAATGTGTGTGTATTTTGAGTACGGCGGTGTGCACCGCCAATGGAATACCGCGGTTGAAAGACCGCCGCGTGGATTCGTGTGTCGTGATAGTGTGGGCGTATTTCTGTTGGCGTGACGGTGTCGGTTTTGTTATCGCCAGTTTATCACTGACCTTTGGTGTGGCGGACTTGTGTGGGTGTCTGAATTTTGGCGGATTCCGAAATGTGGGTCATAATAGCTGTGGCGGAATTCCGCGGCTGCGGCGGTGTGTTGGCGGTCTTCTGCACGGCGGTAAGCGGCTTTTACCGCCAATGTTGTAATGACTGCATCTAATTCCTAACTATAATGTCCCTGTAACCTTTGCTTTTTTTAGTGAATTTCTATGGTTTTGTTAATGTATAGTAATTTTAATTACTGTAAGTTAATCCAGCCACCACAGCGCACGGCCTTTGGCCATGTGCGGCGGTGGTTGGCCGCAGGGTCTGCAATCAACCCCCTATAACCACCCAACCTTGCACCACGCAGATCCTTAGGGCGTGTGTGGTGGGGTTGGCCAGCATGCTGTGTGGCCAGTCCCTGCGGCCAACCCCTCCTAATAACCCAACCCTGAAAGAGAGAGAGAGAAAGCGAAAGACTGAGAGAGAGAGAGAGATTTAGGCTTTGATGAATGATATACTTAGAATGAGATATTTCCAGACAAATTGAAAAGAAACATGCTTTTGTTAATTAAAAAGTGTGAGATCACCTTTTAGTATGTAACTTAAATATTTATAGTTGAAAAGAAACTAAAACAGGAAATGACCACAGAGTCATCTAGACTAGAACCCTTACCCTTTAGTGTGCATGTCTGAGACCTTCACAACTAGGCCAGAGGTGACTCCTTAGTATGCTGTGTCCAGACTTAGCTATGACATCCAACCCACAGATTTGGAGGGGAAAAGGACTTCAGTGTTACATCACTAAGAATGTTTAACAGTGAAGACGCTAGAAAATAAACAGACACACTGCCAAGCGATGCTAGGATTTGAGCCCTGAGGCTACTGAGTGACAGCACAAGACCTTGAGCATTAGGCCAGAAGTGACTCTGTTCTCCTCTGCATCCAAACGTAACTATAACATTCATACCAAACATCTTGCTAGTCTGACTCTTTGAAGTCATTGTATGGAGAGATCACTGCAATGACAATCTCTCTCATTTCTGGGACTCTGCTAAAGCCGAGTCCCAAGATAGCTGCCAACACTTCCTTGTTGACAGGCAATCAGATCTCAGCATGAGATCGGGACGGTTTGCAGAGCCTTTGCGTTCCTATATATACAAATTTGGATTGTATTTAATTTCTCAAAAACTACTGAACGGATTTACATCGAATAACAAAAAGGTTGCTTTCTGGACCAAGAGCTACCCTTCTGCCAAATTTGGTGTAATTCCGTTCAGTGGTTCGGACGATATTGCTGTTCAGAATCCCTATGGAAAAATGCATGGGGAAAAAACGTTTTGAGACCGCCCCTTTTTCTTGGCCCCGCTTGACAGATCACCCCAAAACTTTCCAGACAGATGCTGAAGTGAGCGTCCTATTTTCTTGGAAAAGTTCGTGACGATTCATCAAATGACACCAAAGTTATTAGCAAAAAAAAACGTATTTCCATAAAAAGTAGGTCCTAACTAGAACTATATATTGGTAGTAGGTAGTTATTGTTAGGGCCTTTTTTTTCCATAGACTGAGTTTTTTTTTTGTTTTGCCAATTACTTTGGCCCCGTTTGACAAACCTTCACGATATTTTTAAAACTTATACTTTTGTTAGTTTAGCTGCTGTCTTGAAAGTTTCGGGGTGATCTGTCAATGATTTAATGTGGAGGAGGCCCTCTGGCCTCTCCCAGAGCCCTGTGGACCACCACCTCCCCGGGGCAAACAGAATGAAATGAGGGGGGTTGCGTGGCACCCCAGCTGGGGCAAAGATACAATTGTTTGTGGTGGAGGCCACTTCCCCGGGGCTAAACACACTATGTATGCAGAGGGCTGCGACCTCCCCCCCCCTCCGCAGTCTCGGGGATCACCACCTCCCTAGGGCAAAGTTTCAATGGTATGCAGGGGGGCCGCGGGGCCTCCTCGCAGCACTAGGGACCACCACCTCCCTGGGGTTTGCATTAGAACAATGAAGGGGGTCTGTTACGGGCCCCTGAGTCCACCACCTCCCAGGGTCAAATGCAACATTAGAGGGGAGCCATGTGGCCCCCCTCATGGAGCCATACATTGACCTGGGGACCGCCACCCGACCCCACCCCCAGGGCACGCTTTTGCTATGTCCCAGGGTGCCCACCCCTGGGACATAGCTGTTTGGTTTTGCTTGGTGGGAGCTGTCAGCTCCCACCTAGCAAAAGCAAACAACTCCGCTTTATGCAGGTGGGAGCTGTCAAACAGCTCCTGCTTGCAGAATGCAAAGTTTTCATTGTTTCCCTGCATGCAAATATGAAAGATAAAAACATTGCTCCTGCAAGCAGGGAGCTGCTATTTAAAGCAGCTCCCTGCTTGCAGGAGCAATGCTGGCTCCTGCAGGACATGGGGAGCCGGCTTGCACCAGTCCTGTTACTCTCTCTCTCTCTCTCCCATCCCATAATGGGATGGAAGAGAGAGTGAGATTGTTATTGCAGTGTTCTCTTCATACGATGACTTCAAAGTGTCAGACTAGCAAGATGTTTGGTACGAATGTTATAGTTACGTTTGGATGCAGAGCAGAACAGTCTCACTTCTGGCCTAATGGTCAAGGTCTTGTGCTGTCACTCAGTAGGCTGAAGATTCAAATCCTATTTTTGCTTGGCAGTGTGTTTATTTACTAGTGTTTTTACTTTTAAAAATGATGGAACATTCATGTTTCTTTCCAATCACATGCATGGGTTAACTGTCATAGGTATGTCTGGAAGCATCACAGTAAGGAGTCACATATGGCCTAAAGGTTAATGTTACAGATCATCACACTGAAAGGTGAGAGTTCTATGCCAGGTGCGTCTTCTTTAATTTCTTTTAAACTTTAAAAGTTTAAGGTTCATACTGAAAGGTGATCTCACTTGTTTTAAATGACAAATACACTTTTTCTTTTCAATTTGTCCCAAAATATCTCATTCTACTTATATCATTCATCGAAGCCTAAAACCTGCAATCCCTTTCCCAAGTTCTCTGGCAATCTCTTTCTCTTCATTTCTCTTCCTCTCTCTCTCAATCTCTCACTTCCTGTGTGTGTGTGTCTCTCTCTCTCTCTTCCATCTCATAATGGGATAGAAGAGAGGGAGAGAGAGAGAGATTGTTATTGTAATGGGTTCTCCATACATTGACTTCAAAGTGTCACACCAGAAAGATGTTTGGTCAGAATGTTATAGTTATGTTTTAATACAGAGCACAGCAGAGTCACTTTTGTCCTGCTGGTAAAGCGCTTGGACTATCACTCAGTAGGTTGAAGGTTAAAATCCTGGGATCTCATGATAGTGTGTCTGTTTATTTAGTAGTTTTTTTTTTAAATATTAAGCATTCCTAGTGATGGAACATTTACATCTTTCCCTATAAAAATCTTTGGTTTGAATTTATTCATACCAAACTGTGCCGAACAGTGCTTTCTAGTAGCTTTTGGACAGTCTAAAAGAGTCCCATGGAGGGAATTCTTATAAAAAGTAAAGTAGTGCAGGAGCCATTTGACCGTAGCTGTTCTATTGTAGTTAGTAATTGTGCCATCCAATGAGAAGTCATCAAAGTCATTCACTCCCAGCTTTAAAAAAGTGTTTCTAAACTTGTGGGTCAAGTTTGGTATAACGGAAGAACCACCATAAATTAATTCTGTCCACCTAAACCTGGCGTTCCCTCCTCTCATTGAGATGCGGTGTCCAGCAGCCTCAGCTGGTCATGCTGTTGGAAACTTCTTTCCACTGGTAACAGGCCGCCATTGTGTGGATGCTTATATTAATTAAGTTGAGGTATAATACATGTGACCGAGATTTTGTTAACTGTGTTGAGCATAGAGTTTGTAGGGAGTGCAATTAATCACAAGCTTACACAGGTAAAGGAACAGAAATATCAGTGCCTCAGGAGTGGATGTAGGAAGACCACCAAGTTAGCACCTTCTCTTACATATGACGTTGATATGGGATGTTTTACAGAACTCCCCGGGAGGGACATTTGGTTTGAGAGTTATCCTGCTCCTGGACTCTCACATCAGTGCCCCCTCCATTTATCCACGCCAAGGCAGCCAGGGATCATCATTTTAGCCTTTCTAGGAAGCTGGTCATCATATAGAGAGAGTTATAGTAGTCCCTATACGCAATGCTAATACGTTGACTACCTTCAGACATTTATTTGTTATCTCGCCATCTCCTTCTCCTCTGTCTCGTCTATCCTACGGCAGGAACCTACAAGGACTGTCTTCATATGGCCAACAGCTACTCTATGATGCACAAACATAGATTCACTATCAATGGCACTTCTGAACCTTTCCAGTGAATGAATGAATGATTATTGTGTGATTACTTAAAATCATTGCAATTGACCTCATTTACAATCACATTTGAATTAGGATAAAATAAAATGTATAGAAAAAACATGCCAGTACATATATGTTTAAGTTATTACTAGTCAATTGCACTCAACCCATCAACTATAATACAGACAAGCAATATACATAAAAAATGGCAGCACAGTTCCCTGCAAATGAAACATCTAATCGTACATTGTTGGTTGTAATCCCTATTCAATATAACGGCAACTGCTCTCCTAACTAAAGTTGCCTATCCTCTAATGTGACTGTGTACCTGTAAAAACTGTTTAGATATGCAGTTCCTAACGTACAAGTCAATTTTTTAAGGACACGTGCATTGTCAGTTCAAGAGAGTCTTACTTTAAAGGTGATATTGTGCTTTATACCTAGACTCTTTTGAGGGAGCTTGTAATTCGTGCCTTTGGACTAATAGGTCTCCTGACCAAACACCCAGTTCATTTACCACTGCTTACACAAATTTGCTGGTGTTGAAGCAGCTACCAAATCCATGTGCAAATGTGCGCAAAAATGTGTTAAAAAGCTGTTTTTTTTCAAAACGAATTATACCTAACATCCCAACGCTCCCCTCTCCCGGTTGAATATTTAGCTCGTTGCATCCTGGTGCTCCTTATATTAAAATAATTAGTCGCGCACTATACAGTCAACGGGGGAGTCTAACAGCAAAGTCTGGTCGTTTTGGCTGTATTCTACTGCCTTTGCCAGCTGTCTCAATCTAGTGTCTTTGTTTTCTTTGTTGTTGCTGGGATCCTTTAAGTCACTCATCCCAGATTGAGCCTCTCTCATGTACCTGCCAGATGTGCCCAGCTCCGTAGGTGCTGTATAAGAAAAAAGTGCTGACGCTGCTTTTGCGCATGTCCATACCCCTTTTAATAAGAACATTGGTTTTAGTAGCTTCCAACCTTGTTGTAGCCAGGCTGGGCAGCAGAATACCAGGTGCAACAGGGACTCCTCTCTGGACTTACAGAGTCTGAATTTAACTATCTGTGTTAACGATTTCCACCCTGGATTTAGTTCATTTGTTGGCAGGGGCACTAACCTGGCCCATTGGATTTCCTTTAAACATTTCCTTCTCAGGGCATTATTCAAATATAGCTGCATATTGTTTGCCTCATAGGATACAAATCGGCCTGACTGTCCTCCGTTATCTTTATATTTGGTCATGTCTTCTTCCCTTGTCAACTGGTAAATTTGTTTATTTGAAGCTTTCTTTATCACTGCCTAATTTGTGCTGTCCCATGACCAGTTTTCTGTTGTCAGTTTCAATGTTGCCACAGCTTTTTTCATATAGCTGTTCCAGGGTTTAGTTTTCCCTTCATATATCACTTTGAGTATGTACTTCGATGATCCTGCCGGGGCTTTAAGAACCTGATAGTAGTATTTCACCGGGGTGCCCAAGCGTTCATATTTTTGCTGGACAAGGCCACACTCTAGCTGGAGCAGGCTATTACGCGTGTATTCTGGTAGCCTGAAGATACTTTTGTAGCCCTGGCACTGAGCCTTTTCCAGTGTCACCTCTATTTGCAGTGGCGTAGCTCCAAGGGGGGGGGGGTGTTTGTGGGATGTTACACCCTCTAAAAAATGTGTTCTGCAGTAAATAGTTTGGTATAAATGTTTTCAGTCGGGTAATGTGAAGTGTCTGTCGGATTTCAGCGCTGGGGGGCCTTCGGGTAGCCATGCGCTTCACAAGTTCAATAACATAACTTAACACTTCACCTGGGATTCTTTTATTTATTTATTTATAAGTTATTTTCATTAACAAATCAAAACAGTACAACAGTGCTAGAAAAGCTGGAAAACAGTGCAATAGAGGTGGAAAAGCTTCTTTGTGGTACACTTGGAGTACAGCTACCATTAGAGGGCAAATATTGACACACCTGGGATTTTTACATGCCCACAGTGTCTAAAACACACACACACTCTTGTCCGTGTTTTGAAGGATTTAAAAAATGTGGATTTGTTTAAAAATATTGCGTTTTAAGTACCCCTAACAATTGCATTCCTCTATTTCAACTGCCCCTTAAGCCCCTTCTGCGTCTCATATGTGTTTTAAAACAATGCCCCAGCCTGATTGTTGGAAATCTGAATTTCCCACCACCCCCCCAATCATAAGGTCCAAGCTACGTCCCTGTCCATTTGACCTGGGAATGGTTGTTGAGCATACCCTACTGATGCCAGCAGTTTAGATTTCATAACCCTCCTGTTCTGTTATGTAGTTAGGCTCCATAATCTCCTGTGGAGCTTACACAGAGAATAGATTTTTTATGCCTTCATCTTAAACTGGTGTATGGATGCCTTCCCAGTGTCTCTTAGCCATGCCCCAAGGTAGTTGCACATTCTTGTGGTTGCGATGGTCTGGGTACCCACTCTCCACCTTAGTAAAGCCTTTTTTGCATAGTGACCAAAAAACACCACTTTGGTCTTAGTTGGGTTGGCCAGTAGATCGTTGCTTTCATTGTAGGTGTTTAGAGTATCCAGACCCCTGTGTGGGCCTATTTTTGTGTGAAAAAAAATTACCAGATCATTTTCATACTCCGCATACTGCGGTGGGTGCACTTTTATGGCCCAGTTTCTGGAGTGACCAACTTTGCTTTTTGAAGGGCCTTTCCCAAATCGGCCGTATATAGATAAAAAAAGTATCAGAGCTAGGACGCAGCCCTGTTTTAATCCCTGGTCTATGCACATTGTTGAGAGACCATGTCCCAGCCAATTTTACTCTTTCCCAGGTGCTACTGTACAGTGAAATGATGGCGTCAGGAGATTGTCAAGAATCTTTCAGTTTTTCAACTTTTTCTACAGCTTATTTTAGGAGAGTCCGTCAAACGCCGGCGAGTAGTCCACAAAGCATGCAAACACTGGCATGTTATTTTTTGTTAATTGCTTGCTGTGTTATGTAAGATAATGCAACCATGTTGTCGACTGTTGAGCCACCTTTGCGGGACCCGGGTGTGGTATGAGGGTAGAATCTCATTTTCCTCAATTCATTTAGTTAGTTCTGTTAGTAAAGTGCTGACGTATGCCTTCCCTTCTATATCTAGCAGGGCAATTATTCTATAGTTCTTTGGGTCCGTATTTTCGCCTCTCTTAAATATCGGCTGTAAGAAAGAGCCTCTCCATAAGTCCGGGACATCTGCTTGTAACCTACATTCTGTATACAGGATGGATAATATTTCTGCCCAGTACGCTGGCTCCTCCTTGAACATGTCACCTGGAAGACCAGTGGGGCTGGGTGTCCCATCCCTTATGTTTTTATCATTTTTCTGCCTGTTTGTCCTGTTCCTTGCATCCTTCCTCCACAAAGGCCTCTCCATCACTATTTGCACTGTCAACCAGTGGTTTCCTCTTGATCCCTCGCAGTAACTCACCTGGATTGGTTGTATATATGTTTGGTACGTGGTTTAACCATGCTTCCGCAGTGACAGAATTGCACCTATCGGTTTTTCTATTCTCCAATAGGGCGACATATTCCCAGAATTGCTTCTGTTTATTGCTCTTGCACAGCTTGTAGACTTTGATCCATTCCTCCTCGATATGCTTTTGTTTTAGCTTCCAGATAAGGTGTTTATGGACCTGGTTAACTTCTTTCCATACTCTCCAAGAGTCTGGTGTATACTCTCCAAGAGTCTGGTGTATACTCTCCAAGAGTCTGGTGGATACTCTCCAAGAGGCTGGTGTGCCTGTTTTTTGGTGGATCCTTTTCCCCGGACTTAGCTGGAGAGTGCAATCCCTTAGGCTTTTGTTGTACTTCAAATTCCACTTCCTTTTGTATGTTGGCCTCCTGCCTCCCCCAGGAGGTCGGTGTGTGAATCTGTTATCCAGGTGTCCCAGTTTTGGATAGTGGGTGTACATTTTGTACTTTTTATCTCACCTTCTTGTTCTGCCTTCCACTTCCCCAACTTGACAGCATTGCATGGGTTCCATCTGATCCTCCTTAGCAGCTTATACTCCTCTGCGCCCCCTGTATGACTGATGGTCTCAGTTTGTTTCCATTGTTTACTATGTAACTCAAGTTCCACTGTGAGCACTGCGTGATCGCTTGTTCTGTCGCGGGTCATTGCGAAGCCTGACACAGTTGCTTGATGTTATTGCTTAAGAAGGTATAATCAATTATTGTGCAATTGTTGAATGAGAAAGTACTTAATACCATAAGATGGAGTTCCCTGGCCAGGGCCTTTTCCAAAATTAGTTCATAGGCTTGATGGAAGTCATTAGTGTCTCTTTCTGCTGGCGTGCTACCCCTGTTATTAATCTTGTCTACCCCCAGGAGGTGACGATTGAAGTCTCCTGTGATGACTGTAGCCATAGACAGATGTGCACACAGTACCTTTTCTAATGCGGCAATAGCTGTTTTAGTTGTTTCTAGCTTCAAAGATCTATTCCCATTGAGGTACACATTGATTATTAGCAGTGCCATCCGCCCTTCTCTGCCTTGGTTGATTTCTACTATGACACTCTGAAATTTGTTCGTGTCTGTCTTGATCTCTTTGATGGTGAGATCTGATGTGTGTTTTATGTATATAAAGAGGCCACTAGAGGGCCTTCCATAGAAATGTAGTTTGCTCACTATGGCCTATCCAGACACACCTAAGCTGTCTATTATGTGTGGTTGTCTAGGAGGAATACACAACTCTCAACTGTTAGCTACACCCAGTCATGTGACCCAGAGACACACTACAGGTACTAAATGGCTAAGGCAGGAAAATGCCAACTTTATGAAAGTGGCATTTTCAAATTGTGATCTAACATACAACTTCATGTGAGAGGATTTTTCATTACAATTCCAAACATGCATTGCTTACCTGCTCCCATTTGGAAATGATCACTTATTAAATGTAAAGAGATAACCCCAATGATATCCTACTGGACAAGTAGGTCTTGCAGTAGTGAAAAACGAATGTAAGAGTTTTTCACTACCAGGATATGTAAAGCTAAAAAAGTACATGTACAATTGTTTACACACATTGCACCATGCCATCTCGGCTGTCCAGGGCCTACCGTAGGGGTGAATTACATGTATTAAAAAGGAAGGTTTGGGCCTGGCAAAAGGTTTATTTTGCCAGGTCGAAATGGCTGTTTAAAACTGCACACACAGACTGCAATGGCAGACCTGTGACATGTTTGAAGTGCTACTTAAGTAGGTGGCACAATCAGTGCTGCAGGTCCACTATTAGCATTTATTTTACAGGCCCTGGGCTCAGGTAGTGCCACTTTACTAGGGACTTACAAATAAATTAAATATACCAATTGAGTATAAGTCAATTCAACCATGTTTTAAGGAGAAAATAAGCACTTAAGCAGTGGCAAGTAATGGTAAAGTGTGCAGAGTCTTTAAGCCAACGAAAACAAACTCAGCAAAATAGGAGGGTTGAAGGCAATAAGTTAGGATGAAACCACACTAAGGATGCCCTCCTTCAGCTGAAAGTGGGGAGAACTACAAAATTGCTTGGAAGTTCTCATTAATAAGGCGGAAAAACCTGGATAGACCATCAGCATTGATGTGGTCTGTTCCACTGTAAAGTGCATGCCCTGGTGGCAGACGGATCACCACAACAGTTTGGGATTCTCACCTCTCATCTGCATTAGCCATCTGAGGGATCTATGGTCTGTCTGAACCCAGAAGTGAGCATCAAACAGGTATGGTCTCAGCTTCTTCAGTGCCCAGGCCACTGCAAAGGCTTCCCTTTATATTGAACTCCACCTTTGTTCCCTGGGAAGGAACATCCTACTGATGAAGGCTACAGGTTCATCCAGGCTCTCTTTGTTCAGCTGTGAAAGCACGGTCCCTATGCCATGCTCTGCGGGGGTCTGTCTGCACAATAAATTGTCTGGAGAAATCAGGAGCCTTAAGCACATGGCCTTCTTCAGGGTGTCATAAGCGTTCTGGCACACCTCCGTCCAGATCACCTGTTTGGGCTGCTTCTTAGAAGTCAGCTCTGTCAAGGGAGCAACAATGGTGCCATACCCCTTGACGAATCTCTTGTGGTATCCAGTGAGGTCTAAGAAAACTCTAATTTCTGTCTGTGTCTTGGGGGTTCCCAAGCCAGTATGGTTCTGATCTTGGCCTGGCAGGGCTGCACCTTGCCTCCTCCCACTTGGTGTCCCAAGCAGAGCCTGATGCACTTCCCTGAGGTGTCACAAGTGGCCCTCCCAGCTAGAAGTGAAGACTGCAATGTCATCTAGAAAGGCACTGAAGTTCTCCAGTGCAGCCCGGACCTGGTTAACCAACCATTGGAAGGTCTGAGGGGCTTTTTTCAACCTGAAGAGAAATTTCCAGAACTGGAAGATTTCCTCTAGAGTGGAGAACACAGACCTCTTTTTGGCCCCCTCAGTCAAGGCAAACTCCCAGTCCCCAGACTTTAAATCAGAGGTAGCTTCCAACCGATTTCTGAGCTCATCAGCTTGGGGGATGGACTGTGCGTCAGTGTAGAGTTGATAGAATGTCATCTATGTGGTTGAGAACTTGGAATGTACGAGTGGAATGTGTTGATATGAAGAAAGAAGCAGTAACAGCAGAACAATGGAGGAGAAGCTGGAGGTGACCTGTTGGACTCAATAAACATGGCGCATGAAGATAAATCCTCATAGTCTTTATCATCTCTACATAACTGGCGACGAGAGGAAGTCTGTGCAGGGTACAGACATAGAGGTGCATCCACCCCTGGAGAAAATGTTTTAGGGACCCATAAACCTGAAGGATCTCAGAAGCAGCTGACAAATGTATACCAAATGTGAGTAAATACTATGAAACTGCTGCAAATCCAAGTGAGCGCAGTCATCAGGACTTTAATACTTTATTATTAATTGTTTTGGGCTATTGAAATAGAGAAACTGAGACCAACTACAACCGTTGGGCTATTCACAGCACATTGTGGGACAATAAGCATAATAATGGGTAACTAAAATAAGAGATAAGAAGGATGTTTACCAAATTGGAGTTGGAAGTGCGGGACTGAATGCGGGAGTAACACTGATAACTACCAACAACTGCCTACTAAACTTGCAATTACAGCTCTAATTGATCCAGCTTTATTTGTGTTACGGCGCTTGCAAGCAAAGGTGTGCTTTTACTGTCAAAACGGAAGGAATTGTCCAAAACTGAGCACCGCAGAAAAATCTGTTAACTCTGATGCCGGCATAGAGTATCTGCGCAATACCAGCTACCCTAACAATTTCGGCTGGTGCAATCTTTGCGTTGACAGAACCGCAGGCTCATTCAGGAGTACACGCTGGGCATTCTTGGCACTTAGACAATCCTCGATGATCCGGTCCCGGGTGGCCCGTGCATTCTTTGAATTGACAAAACGGGCATTCTGTGGTAAGTCCTATAAACCGCACTGGTATCGCATGAATGGCGTACAATTTATTTCCATATGCAAATATGCAAACGATCATCCCAGGCTGCTCGCAGGCATCTCTAAACTGTCGCCCCTGGCCCCCAACATTCCAGAATTTACAGTAAACCCAGATTCCATACCGGTACACTACCAATGGTCTCACATGATACTTCTACTTTATATTGAATTAATAGTATAATTAAATATTACATATGTGTTTTTTTAAACAAAACCTTTAACATAACAAACACTTTCAACTGCATAAATATTTACACAGTGTAATTACTACACACTCAGTTTACAGAAATATAACCTCACACTAATAATCTATACCTCCAAGGCACTCAATGACACCTTGTACGCTGGTGCATAGGTACTTGACTGGGTTGAATGTGGCTATCTCAATTGTTAACCACTCTCTTTCTGTTTAGCTTTAGCTTTATTGATATTAGATCTTGTAATAGAATCGAATTCTTTCGGAGTCTGTTGGTGTTTTAACAACTTGGCCATCCATGCAGGTCTATATTGTGTACCTGGTTTCCTGTTTTTAAAACGTTCAAATGGAGATAATCCTGTGGAGGAATGGGGTGTAGTTCTATAGAACCACAACATGGATTGGACAGCAGTAGTAACAACAAATTGATTTATTAAAGCCCAGTTCACACACTACAATACCAATGGTCTTACATGCTACTTCTACTTTATATCAAGCTATCACCATAATGAAATATTACACATTTTTCAAGGGTACATGTGGAAACCTGCAAGGAAGCACGTCACCGCTGGTAGTTGCATGCCAGCAACCAGCTATTGCATGTGCTTACCTCGAACCGACATTGTGTGTCACAGTGGCCTCACTCAATGTTGTGATGTCATAGTAACCTACTTGGAAGCTGGATTCTGTCCCAGGAAGTCTTGAACAAGCTCGTTGAGAGGCAAAGAAAGTGCCTCTAAGCCATTGCTGCAATTATTAGAGAAAAGTACCTTAGCAACATTAAGGCCCTCATTCCAACTCTGGCGGTCATGGACCGCCTGGGTGGAGGGACACGGAAGCACCAGCAACAGGCTGGCGGTGCTTCCAGGGCAATTCTGACCGCGGCGGTAAAGCCGCGGTCAGAAAAGGGGATCCGGCGGTTTCCCGCCGGATTTCCCCTGGCCCGGAGAATCCTCCATGGCGGCGCTGCTTGCAGCGCCGCCATGGGGATTCCGACCCCCTTCCCGCCAGCCTGTTTCTGGCGGTTTACACCGCCAGAAACAGGATGGCGGGAACGGGTGTCGTGGGGCCCCTGGGGGCCCCTGCACTGCCCATGCCACTGGCATGGGCAGTGCAGGGGCCCCCTAACAGGGCCCCATAAAGATTTTCACTGTCTGCTTTGCAGACAGTGAAAATCGCGACGGTGCAACTGCACCCATCTCACCCCTGCAACTCTGCCGGCTCCATTCGGAGCCGGCTTCATTGTTGCAGGGTCTTTCCCGCTGGGCCGGCGGGTGCCCTTTTGGCGGTCGCCCGCCGGCCCAGCAGGAAAGTCGAAATGACCCCTGCGGTCTTTTGACCGCGGAGCGGTCTTTTGACGGGGTTACTTTGGCGGGCGGCCCTAAGTCCTCTGCTCATTAAAGGAAAGTACCTTGGCAACAACAAGACTTTATGGTTACAGACATAGGGAAGTCTTTCTGCATTGATTTTTGCAGCTTCTAGGGAAAGTACCTCAGCTACGTGAAACTGAAAATATTTTAGAAAAGAACTTGCAGTGGTTTGTACGTTTATTATGCTAATCTTTTATTTTACTTTTGTTAGTTTATTACATTTACTAACCTACTGCATTACTTTAGAAGTAGCCAAAGAGAAATATAAAAGACAGGTTATATATATAGTATGCATTTGAAAAGAGAGGAGAGCTCTGATCAAGGTTTGGCCCCGCCTCCCACATTCCTTGCGACTCCTGATGATCCATCAGTATCGTAGAAACAGTGTAAAACATTGTTTGTCACCTACATGCTGGCAATTGGAGCAGATAAATATGCCCCTATAAGGAGACAATCAGTTTTACTCCATCACCTAGGTGTTGAAGGACATAGCTTGTATTAGGATCTTCCGGAGATTTCTTTAGGTATGGGACTTGGGCAACCCAGCAATGTATACAAAATGTATTTACAAATGTTGGATGTACGTTTCATTGGTAAAGTGAATGTAGTATTAGAACGACACAAATTATTTTCCAGAGTACAGACGCTGGATGAAGACATAGCATCTTATGTGGCAGCATTAAGAGATTTCTCTTTAACATTCTAGTTTACTGATTTCAGTGATTCCCTAATAAGGGGCCAAATTGTGAGATGCACAAATAATAAAGTGAAAGAAAAATTATTAATTAACGATCCTATGCTGAAAGATGCCATACAAATTGCTAAGGGTTTAGAACATACAGAAATGTGGATAAAAGAAATGGACAGGAACAATGTGAGTGGATTAGTAAAGTAACGTCAGGGGAGCAAAGTATCAGAAGTGAACTAACCAATAGACAAAATTAGGAAAGTCAAACCTAATGGTAAAGCACAATCTCAAGCAAAGCTCAATGACAGGATGCAGACTCAACCTGTATCTCAAGGACCGAATCCAAGAATCATAAAGTGTTATCGCTGTGCTGCACCTGGCCAAATTGGGTCTAGTACCATGTGTGCGGCTAAGAATGCATTATGTTGCAATTGTGGGAGAAAGGGACACTTCAGTAAAGTCTGTAGAACAAAAAATCTAATGACAAAAGTGATGACAATAGATGATGCTTGTGAAAGTATACAGGAACTGGTGCTTAATGTAGAGGAACTGAGTGAAGATGAACAAACTGCGGAGAACCTATGACAAAAACTGGAAAAAAGATGATACTAAGTGGAATTAATGTGATATCAAGGTTGTATGGTATGGAGGAAATAAAATTGAGATCATAGGCATGAAATGGATGGCTGTTAAGTTTTTTGGGCCATGTTTACATACCCAAGCAGGGTTCAGAATTATTAGGCTGACGCCCCCAAAAGGATCTGAACATAGTACTTAACCCCAATGCTAAAAAACCTTTGATGGCCATTGAAGTACAGAGAGTTGAGCCGGAAACTGAAACACAGGGTTTGTACGATGCGATGAGGAATGGATGAAAAGAAATCCTGAAGTGTTTACAGAGAAGCTGGGTAAACTGAAAATCTTCTCTCATAGAATAGTATTGAAGAAAAATGCACCTCCTGATGTCCTCGGAGTGAGGAATGTCCCTCACTTAAACAGAAAACCTTTACAGAAAGAGCTGAACAAGTTGCTGGAGCAAGAGATAAAAGAGCCTAATGAATCTTCGACTGGTTGGCGCCAGGGGTGGTAATGCCAAAGGAGGGAGGAAAATTCAAGCTATGCATTGACTTGCGTGATCTGATTAAAAACAAATGGGTGGACAGGCAACCCCTGCCAAATATTTCGGAGATGTTGACAGCGATGGGAGGTGGCATAGTTTTTAGTGTAATTGACATGTCCGTCGCATATCATCAGATCAATCTGTACGAGAATTCTAAACACCTGACATCTTTCATTACACTGGCGGGGGTGTTCCGCTACCGCAGGATGCCTTTAGGTATCGCTTCGGCCTCAGCGGTGTTCTGAAGGATGATGCACCAGATATTTGTTGGCCTGAAAGATGTCCTTTGCTTCCAGGAAGACATCCTGATCATGGGAAAGAGTACAAATAAAGACAGCCAATTGATGGACAGTATTCTAAGATGATTAAATAAATATGGGTGGATAATAAAAAAGGAGAAATGCCAATTGAAAAAGACGCCAGTTACATACCTAGGGCATGAGATTTCCAAGGTTGGTATTAGATCAAAAACAAGCATTGTAACAGGTGTGAAGGATGTGACAGGTCAGTGAGCAAAGATCAATTGAAGTCGTTCATCGGACTGGCAGAATATTGCTCCACGTTTGTGGCAAACTTTAATTAGATTGTTGAACCTTTGAGACTACTAATAAAGAAGAATGCCACTTTCATACGGGACAGAGGTTGTGACGCAGCTTTCAATAAAAGAAAAGAAGGAATAGTACAAGCCCCAACGTTGGGGCATTTTGACGTCACTGCCAAAACCTGTATAACAACTGATGTGAGTAATGTGGGAATTGGAGCTGTATTAACGCCAATTAAAGAGGGTAAGGATAAGAATGTGGTGGTCACATCAAGATGTTTTCAGAAAGCAGAGACCTCATACTCTGTAACTGAAAGAGAAGCCTTGGGGTTCTCCTGGGGCATCAAACATTCCAAGTACTTTGTATGGGGGATACCCATTAATAATAATACATTTATTCAAAGGAGGAAAATGGCTGGAAGGAAATAGAACCCCTAGACTATCTAGATGGATGCTATCTGTACTGGAATACAATTTTGAAGTGGAATATGTGAAAGGCTTAAAAAATGTGGTCACAGACTGCCTGTCTGGGATGCCTGTGGAGGAATCAGATTTGGATGTAGAGGCAGACATAGAGGTTGTGATGCAAGGGCCAGAGGAAGTGGTTTTGGGTAAGGAGGAATGGAAAATTGCAATGGAAGAGGGTGCATTACTTTGAGAATTGGAAAAATGTGTAACTGCTGGCTGGGGTAGTAATGGAAATTGCAGTAAGGAACTATCTGCATACCACAATGTGAAAGATTAATTAAGTGTGCATGAAGGAAAAACTAATATGGAGAAATCATATTATTTCACCTGAGATACTTAGGAAAAGTATAGTTCAGATTGCACATGCCGGACATTCAGGACTCAACATGACAAAGAAACCTGTGCATCAATCTTTCTGGTGGCCCAAGATGGATAGGGCCATTGAAAGTATGGTCAGGGAATGCTATGCATGCACCCACAACGATAACACCAAGATAACAAGGCAGCCTCCTTTAGGTTGTGTGGAGTTGCCCAACAAGCCTTGGGAGAGGGTAGGCATTGACTTTTTAGGCCCCATTGCCAGACTGGGTGCAAGGGGCAAATACATTATTGTTTTAATAGATTATCACACGAAATGGTTCATGACAAAGTCTATTGGTTAGCTTGAATAAAAAATAAAAAAATGCGATAGCGTTTTTGGAGTTGGTATTCGTGGATGAGGGTATCCCTAAAACTACTATCTGATAATGCAGTGTGATTTATTTCTAGGAGTATGAGAGAATTGCTAATTCGAATGGGAGTCACGCATGAGAAATTAACTTTATTTAGACCCCAGGCAAATGGACTAGTTGAAAGGGTCTACTGCCTAATCTTGGAAAACAGTCAACTGTCCTTGGCTAATGGATTGCCGTGGAAGGATGAGTTGAGGAAAATGACCTGGGCATACAGAATAACACCGCATTTTGTAACTGGGTTTCACCTTTCATTTCCCTTGAGGGAAAGGGACCAGGAAGGAAGGAAATTCCAGCATGGTTGAAGACTAAGGAATGTGTGTGTGAGTGGACCGTGATGCTGTAAAAAGCTGTGTTGCCGATAAACAATGGAAAGTAAGGAGTATTATGATGACAAGAAAGCTATTAAGAGTATACACGTAAGGAGGGAGTGATTGGGTTGCGGTAAGGAAAGGTGGGATAGTCAGGAAAGGAGAAAGTAAATGTTCCCACCCAATCAAAGTAAAAGAGGTAAAATGGAGTTTAGTGATTCTGGAGGATGGGTCTGTATGGAGCTTAGGGAACGTATGCGTATGTCCAAGTGGGGCAGTGGGTGACTCATAAGGTAGAAAATGCTTATCTGCACTCCTACCAAGATAAATAATGTCTCCTAAAGATATATATTTTCTTTATTTCCGTTTTATATTGTAGTTGAGTTGTATATGCACATATAATATAGTGTTTCTAGGTATAAGCTTATATTCTGTGTAGGCATATGGAGGAAGATGTGTAGAGTTGATTAAATGTCATATATTATGGTATTTCTAAGTATAAGCTTATATTCTATGTGTGCGTGTATGTGGGAAGACGTGTAGAGTTGATAGAAAGTCATCCATGTAGTTGATAACTTGGAATGTAGGAATGGAATGTGTTGATATGAAGAAGGAAGGGGTAACCGCAGAACAAGAGAGGAGAAGCTGGAGGTGACCTGTTGGATTCAATGAATATGGAGCATGAAGATAAATCCTTATAGTGTCTTTATCATTTCTACACTCAGTCTTGGTGATGGCACTGAGCCCTGGGGTGGTACCGGGAGGGGCAGTCTTGGGGACCAATACCACTGGTCTGGCCCGAGGACTGTTTGAGGACTCAATGACGCCTAACACCAGCATTTTGGAGACTTCCTCCTTTATGCTGGTTCTCACCTTCCGCCTGTAGATTTTACTCTTCCTAGCCATACTGTCCCCAAAATCAATATCATGGGTACATCATGTAGTGAGTCCTTGGGTATGGGAGAAGAGAGAGGAAAACTCCCACAGCAATTGGTGGCACTCTCTCTGTTGCTCTAAAGCAGTGGTCTTCAAACATTTTAATGCTACGCCACTGCAGTGGGGAATAAAAATCATTGTAGCCTCCCCATCTGTTTTTTTCACAATTATACTATGAAATTGGCAATGTATAAATATACCTACACTTATTTAAATATTGCTGTTACATTGTTACTGTTTTAAAAATGCAATCAAATACATGATGCCAAGCATACTATTCTGGTCAGGCAGGCCTTCCTAATGTGTAAATAATATCTACAGCGTGATAATTAGAAGTGGGGATGGGAGTTTTGAAGAGTCTTTGGAGTCCCTTCCCTTTTGACACATACTCCCAGCTTGGATATAAATGACAAAACATGTTACTAATGGCCCATAACAGAGCGGTTTGCTGCTGCTCATTTTTTTCAGATAAAAACAAAGCCTTATTATTAGCATAATGCTTCTTTTGGTCAGTGACTGGTGTCCCCCTGTGGGATCGCCTGAGGCCCCCTTAGGGGGGCACGCCCCGCCCAGTTTGAGGACCTCTGCTCTAGAGTCAGGGTAGGGTTAGGCTGACACCCTCCATTGACCCATCCTGCTCCTTGTAACAAAGGAGGTCGAGAAGAGGCTTCCCCTCCTCCTCCACTCCATCATCCATGACAAGGAGCATGGTTACCTCTGACCTCTTGAAGTGGGGTTTGAGGCAACTGATGTGCATAACCCTTTAAAGTGTAAATGGGGGCTTGGGGTCCACCGGATATGTGATCTCACTCTTGTGCTCTTTCACTTCATAGGGCCCAGACCAACGGTCTTGTAGGGCCCTGGGCTCCACAGGCTTCATTACCCACACTATTTGGCCAGGTTGAAACTCGACCGGAATGGCCTTCTGGTCATACCACTGCTTCATGACCTCCTGGCTTGAACAACACAAATACCCAAGCTTGTCTTTCCCTTTTTTCCTTCCACTCAGGTTTTTTTTAAGGTGATGGTTTGAGAGTGTTGAGGAAAGAGGAACAACGCCAGAGTTTCTTTCTTGTCTTCAGCAGCTTATAGTTTCCATGGGACAGCACTACTGAATATGGCATGCGCTTGGAAGAGATTTCTAACTACAAAAGCAATGGATAGTGAATCTGAAGAATGTAGGTAGAATTTACCCCCATAAGACATCCCTCTTTAGCATGTTGTTTATAATTAATAATACGAAGATGCATGCACTTAGTTTAGGGGCAAAACAGGCTGTGGATGTTGGGTGTTGCAGGATTATTTCCACTTAATGCCTCTCCATATGGCAGTGATTCATTCTAGAGCAGTGTCTGCTTATCGCAGGAACTTGGATTCTTTTTAGGTATGGCTTAAGCTGACCTTGACATCTTTTGAGGCCTCATGGTAATATAATAACAGAGAATAAAAAGCATTTGCAATGCAGTAGGTCTTGCGTTTGCTGGAGTTAGAGCTATTCGCGTTTTAAACTCCTAACCGCACTTAACGCACTTTTCTTGCCACGTAAACTGAAAAGTCAAACAGTTTCACATAAGCGAGCCCACGGCCACCATGAAGCGTGAAGGAGATACACAAAAGGAAAGAGAAGTTTGCTTGCAGTGAAACGTATCGTCAAAAATGCAATTATCCATGTAACCGGCAGAAGTGCAATTAGTCATGTAACCGGCAAAAGTGCAATTAACCATGTAACAGGATCAGTGTCATGCAAAGCGCTCGACTACTGCCCAGTGAGATCGCGCTGCCTGTGAAATAAAGAGAAAAAGTAGTACAGAAACCATACTGAAAACATGGAGCCTCATATGTTTTCAGTAGTTTATCGGTGCTGTCGAGGAGGGCCAAACACTGGAAAAGGCATGACTTATGCATGCCTTTCACTAATGAAATCAAGTGAAATTTAAAAGGCAAGTCCACGAACCAACCAAACCGATGGGCGTGGTTTTAAGCCCTCAGAGCTATTACAAGAGGGCCAGAGCACTTTGTGCGTGTTAGCGTGTCTGACCTTAATAAGTAAACTTACAAGGGGAAGCCAATAGGTCGATTAACCTTTTGACTCGTAATTAAGATGTTCTTACCATAGCTCCAGTACATAATCAATAATCAATACACAATGGTCAATAATAATTAGTAACATCAATAATCAAAGGAGTCAGTAATTGTCACGCACCACAACCATTCAGTCATGAATAACCACATCATTTAGTAAAAGTTAGAATATTTATTTCCCTATATTAACAATGCCAAGGTCATGTAAATTAATCTCAATATCAAATGAAACACACACAGAAATAATACTGGTGGTCCAAAGTGGCCGAAGAAACGTAATCTAATCAAAGCTTGAACAACAAAGCATTCTAAAGTTGTGGTGCAAATCAATAGCAAAGTCAGCTGCGTCAATGTTATGATGTAGATGAAGTTTAGCAGAGAAATTCGCCAAGCATTAGTCCCTGTTATCATAAATCATTAGTGAGAATCCTTAACTAACATCAGATCAGCATGTTGAGCTTCATGCAAAACAATTTAGTAACACAAATTTGGAAAACATCTAACTATGGCTCTATCAAAACAGCGCAGTTGGTACCTAGAAAGAAAAAGCAAATATGCATAATAATCAACAGTTAGGTTATACCTAGCCTCAAGGTGGATCAGCAAAGCAGAATCAGTCTTCGTCTGCAGGACATCAGTCGATCAGCAAGGCATCAGGATTTAGCATCAGAGTTCAGGAAGGGCAAAGTCTTTAAGCATTAAAGTTAAGCACGTCTCTTGTCAAGACGCATAGGAAAGTAGTAAACTCTCGGTCAGAAAAAATGGGTAGTAAAGCCGTCTTCTCTCTGTGCAGTCTTGTTAAGTCAAAACTGTTAAAACTACCCCCCAAATCCCTATTGGTCAGTTAACCATATGTTCATACTTTGTCCAATAAAACTAAAATCCCAAATCTATGAATTCTACTATTACTATGTTCACATATAGTTGATTGGTTTGTCTTGCAATGTCCTCATCATCCGGCTTGTCAGGTAACAATATTGTTGCAGCTTCCACTCTAGTCGGTATCTTCATTGCTCTTGTCCTGGGAAAGTCAGTCTCACACACATTACGCATAAAATGAGGCCTGGAAAGTAGGCCAAGGCACTCGCTAAGTTAAGGCCTTTAATAAAGCTAAGGCTTACTGCATAACCCTTAATATGACATATTACTACATTAGTCAAACATATATTCAAAATTTCATAAGTTTTAAATCATTGATTAGTACATTTCGTTAACATTGGTGGCCATTCTTCATAATCACATTTTCAAATGCGTGCATTATTTTTCTACATTATTTTATTTTCTACATAGACTTATTTGTTCAGAATGCATAAACACTCATTAATAATTTTTATTAAAACCTGTGCTAGCACGCGCTCGACCCTAAAAACGGACCTTACAGTATGTGACATAAGTGAAAAGTTATAATGCCTTTTTCTTATAACAGGAGATTCTCGGAGGTAGCGTTTCTTTTATTCAGAAATGGACATCTAGCCCTCAGTTTTAGCACAAGAACAGAACTGTTTGAGAACCTGATAACTGCACCTTTTCCCCCTTTGGCACTACACGATTTCTGCACCACTTCATGGTCATGGTGGGAGTGATTTCAACCATCAACTAGCTGGTCGTTTTTGTAGACTGTCGATGACATTGCTGCGCTAAACATACCTTGGAACAAACAGTGACCATAATAAACAATCACAGGTATATTCTCTTTTCTCCCAGAGAAGCGCGTTGGTTTTTTATATGTTTTTATGGAGAATTCTTAGGAAAAGGCTCAGATATGCTTTTTCACAGCAGCCACGTTGTTGCGCTCTTACAGCCTTACGACACTCGTATATATAAGTCCTAATCAGTGGTTCCCAACCTGTGGTCCGGGGACCCGTGAGGGTCTGCGAAGCCTCTTCAGGGGGTCCGCATCTGCTTAGAAAATTAAATAATATTAACAGATTAGGTCCCCATCTTTCAGTAATAACTCAGTGGGGGAGTCCCCGGGTTCCAGTAATGATTCAGTGGGGGTCCCCGGGTTCCATTAATGATAAAGTGGGCGTCTACAGAAGTCCAGAGGTTGGGAGCCCCTGCCCTAGATGGCAGCGTGCAGTAAAAACAACACTGGCTTACAGGCCTGACATGCAGAGAGCTGCAGGTGACATTGGCTTGTTTCCTTACTTGGGAGAAGCGAGTGGTAAATTTGCTCTGTGATTTTTCACTGTGACACAGAAGCTAGTTGGCTCGGGCATCAGAGTTGAACATTCTTATTACCACATCACTTTCAGCTGTTTTAACATTCCCATTTTTTTTCTCCAGATTCAGCTTCACGCACACCCAACCCCCTCCATCCTAATTGGCATTGGCTGCCGTAATTATGCAGACCCCTGCTGTGAATAATTATGCTGATCCAGTTTAGATTTCGACTGTCTCCCTCCACCTCGTTAAATTAAAATGTGACAGTCCTTAAATTGAAATGTGACGGTCGGCGCTCGCAGACGTCTCGTCCGAGGCAGCTTGGTTCGGAGATAGCCCCTTTGAAAAGGAGTCTCTTCACTCGCTGCCTTGATTGCTTGAGAGCAGGCTTGTGCCAGGCCCCTGATTAGTGTGATTTTACACACGGACCCTAACTTCCTCAGGCCCCGAGCTGGGAGCCAGTTGCCGCGCATGTGTTTCCTTATCTCTTCCGTTCCTGCCCACCCCCATCCAAAATAAATAGCTGTCAGGCTGCGCGTGTCTGGGATTAAATTATAGGTGCGCACGAATCCTTGATTGCATTGTCCTGGACTGATAACCATTAACATACTGAAATTAAGTCTGTTTTTTGTTTCTTGCGAAGCTGCATTTCTAGTCACAACTCACGTGAGTGGCGGTGGATGTCAGCCACAAACATTAAACCATGTAATAAATCAATGTGTGTTCTGCTGTCTGGAGAGTCGCACGGTACACCATAAACCCCTTTCTTCTTTATCCCACAAATCTTTAAAAGTTAACAAAACCAAATGATTGTTTATAATTATTTTATTTAGCTATCTGACTATGCAGGACATTGGCCCAGCTGCACACTGGTACTGAGACGCATCTTGCACACATTAGATTTAGAGCAGTTTAGTGGGCATGTTCCAGGAGGGTGGTGACCGGATTGCAGAAACCCGGATATGATGAGGAGGTGGACTAGGAATAGGCACTACGGAAACCATACCGTATTTTTTTTACATATCCATATTAATAATTTAAGGCTAGGGTGAATTGCTCAGGATCTCACAATTTTGGCTAAACTGCTGAAGAAGTGAGCAGAAGTTAGACCTCACAGGGGCCCCGTGGCAGCATTTTACCCATTTTTGCTGACCCATATCTGCCCCTTGTGGTTGGTATGTTCACAACACTGTTAGGTAAAAACAACATAAAGGCATACCAGTTCTTGGGGAAGAAGGACACCACACAGCACCTTATTGTGTGTAAAAGGCCGCTTTATTGGAAACAGGTGCACTTACAAACCAGAAAAACCCTTGACCTATCGCCTCACACAACTAAAACCTTACTATACATCGAGTTATCCTATCGTTCCTCCCCCTTCCGTCTACTCCCCTCCCCCCTCCCTTTCCTTGAACCACATGGCCTCCTAATACCCCTTCCATTGTAATGATTCCTTGCTGAATCAGATTGTCATGTTAATAATCTCCTGCTGCTCCCTACAACTTGAACGTGAAACTGCCAAAAAAAACCTAATGCCCAACTATTGCTGTCTGAGTTGTCCTGCTGTCCTCCAGTCCTTTCCCACCTGACAGTGTATTGTCGGCTCTGTCGTCCCTCCCTGTTCTCATAGTCCTGTGAACTGTCTCAGTTCCCGCTTGTACCTGTTCCCAACGACAAAATACAATAATCATTCCCCTTGTGCACCTCTTTCCATAAAACACTTGAATAGGGGCACCCCCAACCGCACTAGAAAAATAACCGTAGCCCCCTCCCTGTTCTATTAGTCCTGCGAACTGTCTCAGTTCCCGCCACCAGAAAAAGGAGGTTTCTCCTTTTTCTGCACCCCCCCTGCCAGGTATGACTTTCGCCCTCCGTCCTACAAGACCCTCTTCACTTCTCTCAAAACATTGATTTCAGGACTTCCTTCACTTGGAGCAGGTGCAACTCCATGCCCATGAAGGACAGGTGTACGCTGTCGCCCCTAAAAAACTCCTGATCCTCGAAACGAAGGTCCACATGCTCCAAAAATTTGATACCATGCATCGCACAGAAGGATTTAATTTCTTTAATAATCTTCCTGCGAGCCCTCTCTATAGCCCCTGGCTTCTGCGCACCCCTCCATATTCTAGGCGGCACAAAGGCCGTCCATACCAAGTGGCAGCCATACCACTGTCGACAAATTTCCAAAAAGTCTGCCTTCATGCCCTTGAGCACATCCAACCCTGTCCTCTTAACTAAATCATTCTCCCCTAAGTGTAATAGTAGGACATCGGGGCAAAAACTACGCCCCTTTAGCATCTGTAAAGTCACTAACAATTGTTCCCACTGCATCCCTCCCTTACCAACCCAGCGAACCTTGTATCTTTCCCTGTCCAAACCCAAGTTGTCGCCAATTGCTGTCTGTCCTGCTTGCCTTTGGGCCCCACTTGACAAATGAGTGTCCGACGACCCATATGGACAACAACTATGTCTCAGGCCCCGACCCCGAACCTGCAGCAGGAGAAAAACATGTTACTTCCCTATTCTGAGACGCCACAGCCCTCTCGTCTGACATAACGCTTGTAAACCTCTGACTTCCACCTCCCCAGTCGCATTATCCATCCAGAACACCATCCCCTATATCCTGTTTCCGTCGCCATGCCTATCCGAAACGATTGTGTGCCAAACTGAGATGCGTCCTTCCCCACATACCTCAAAGCTGCTCGCAAAACCGCTAAAAGTTGATGCGCAGATACCCTTGCCCCATTCCTATGCCGAAAAACTTCCTCCCCAGCGGAAAACCCCCTCTCCTTCAATTCCCTGCCTAACCGAACAGGACATATCGCAGACACTGGGTAGGTCGCCATCACCACCTGCACACCCAGCCCCTGCTGATCCGTCTTTGAGCTATGAATCCCCAGTGTCATCGTGGTACCCCTGAACACTACGTCGCCCCACTTCAACCCTGACTTCTGCCCAGAACCCAGGAGTTCCGATACCCTAAGCGCCCCAAAAAACATCCATGACATTAATGTCCTGAACAGAAGGCTTTCCGCGACATCATAGCAAACGCCCCCAAAAGCATGCATAACCTCCTTCAGCAAGTCCAAAGACAATGGCTGCCTCGCCACTCCTCGCTTCCCTTCTTCTTTTGCCCAGCCCGCCAATATCCACTGGCCCAGATCTCCCGCCGATGGTGAGTACCCCCAGAAAAACTTCCCCAGAAAAGCAATGCCCACTAATTTTCCTAATATGGTGATCCGTGACTGATGCCTCTCCATCAACTTCATAATAAAATGCACCACATCTTCCAACCTTCCCCTCTCATCTGGTCTCCAACGAGCTCCCGACCGCCTAAACTCCCGCCATGCCCGGACGTACGCTTGCTGTGTAGACGGGGCCAATTAATTCACCACCAACTGAAGCATCCTCTCTCTCCTACTGTCCATAAGGCTACCGGCATCCGTGTCCTGAACAAGGGCTCGCCCGCAACCAGCCCATGGAATCTCTCCCACTGTGAACGAGACAAAGCATCTGCAATGTCATTGTTCACGCCTGGCACATGTCTGGCCTTAAATTGAATATCACAGTGCAAACAGTGAAGCACGAAAACTCGCAGCAATTGCAGCACCTGTTTCCTGAGCAGATTGCCTGTTGACTACCTGTACCACCGCCATAGCACTTTCTGATGTTCAAGTAGGTGTCCCCATATGCACACCGTGACCACCAACGGAAAAGATTCAAGAAACGCAATGCTCCGCCCTACTAGTCCAAATCGCTGGCCAAGTCTCCGCACAATACCTCCCCTGCCAGTACAGCCCAAAGCCAGAACCTCCTGCAGCATCGGGAAATATCTGAACGTCCCATTCATATGCCTGCCATGACCGTAGGGGAATCCCGTTGAATTGCTCCAGAAAAACACACCACATCCTCCAGTCCTCTCTTACTCCGACCTGAAGCCAAACATGATGATGCGGTAACTGCCGCCCCGCCAAAGCCAACCCCAAGCGCCTGCAGAATGTCCGTCCAGCTCTCACTACAAGCAAAATTAAGATGTCCCAACAACACCTGAACATCTCTAACTGTGACCTTGTTCCGTCGTACCATGTCTTTAATCGTGACAATCATAGTCTTCTTCTTCTCCATTGGCAACCGTGCCACCATCAATGTTGTATCTAACTCAATACCTAAAACAGTCAAGGCCGTGCAGGGCCTTACTGTCTTTTCAGGGGCCAGGGGCACACCCAGATTCCCCATGATGTCCTGAAACTGCCGAATGATGACCGCACAATGGTCTTATCCCGCTGGTGCAACAAAAAAGAAATCGTCCAAATAATGCGTCACTGCCTTATGTCCCGTTATGGAGGAAAAGATCCATTGCAAACAAGTTCTAAAGCACTCAAATAAGGAGCATGAAATAGAACAGCCCAGTGTTTTGTCCACATACCATCTACCTTGAAATTGAATGCCTAACAATTCAAAATCCTTGGGACTGACAGGGAGCAGACGAAAAGCAGCCTTTATGTTTGTCTTAGCCATCATCGCCCTTTCCCCGAACGCCTCCACCATGTCAATAGCTACGTCCACCGACGCATAGGACACTTTCGTCAGTTCTTCTGGTATGAAATCATTGACAGATGACCCCTCCATCCAAGACAAATGGTGAATGAGTCGAAATTGGCCTGGCTCTTTTTTGGGAACCACTCCAATGGGAGACACTATGAGATTATCCAGCGGCCAATCTGAAAAAGGGCCTTCAATCCGGCCCTCTGCTACTTCTTTATCTAGCTTCTGCTGTACAATTGCCTCCCTTCCTTTAACAGATTTTAGATTGTCAGCCCACTGCCGCATTTGCGGACCCGTGTAAGCCAGTCGAAAACCTTCAGAGAAACCCTGTAACAACACCTGTGCAGCCGCCTGGTCGTCATACTGTTCAAGCCAAAAACGTAACCTGTCGAACCTAACCGGAGTACGAGCTTTTTCCCATAGGACCCTGCCCGCTTCTGTATTTGCTAACACCTTGACTCCCTGAGCTGCTTCCACCTGAAGATTGGCCCTGCCCTGATCCTGTCACCCCTTGGTTCGCTGAAGCGTAACAGTGGATAACCGCATGCCTACCCACGCAGTACTCACAGGTGCACAAACCCTTGTTATAGTCCCAGCATGCCCCAGACTTAGCAGACTCCGTCCCTCCTGATCCTGCTCTGCCTTTTGCATTTGCCTTGTTGGGGCACTCTCGAAAGGGCCGATATGTAATGGGCAGCCCGCTAGCCGTGAAGACCGTTTTACCGAATTTTGAAGGGCCCATTGTATGCTGCCACAAATCCGCGTCGATTTCCCCCCCATTGTACCTCCTCATCTGCTGCCATCCATGCCCGGAATTCCTCATCATATTGAACCCAGGCATATCCCCGGTAATTCAACTGAGCTTTTCGAATAACGTCCATATATTTTAGGAGCGCAACAGCCCTTTCCGGGGAATGCTGACAATAAACACTGGCATAAATTAAAAAGGCAGCCGTCCAATTCTCAATATTGACAGGCACCTTCGGCCTCTTGGCCAGTTCGTACTCCTCTTCCTTTAAACCCTCCTTAGACCGAACTTCCTTGTGCAGTAACTTTAGCATCTCTACATACTCACCTCTTCAGATCTTTTCTTTAGTAGCTAACATTAAATGCGCCCCTAGTGGCTTCACCGTGCCCATGTACGGAAGTTTTTTACCTTTCTCACCCCATTTCGCTGTACCCGTTTCCACCTTTTGCTCCCCGCCGTCTCAAGAAGGACTAATACCCCGTTCCCCGACCTCGTCCGGCCCGACCCCCACATCCGCCACGTAAACCCCTTTGTGCAGCCGCTACTTTACCACGTCTACCTTCGTCTCCACTGCCACGGAAACAACTGTGTTAAGTGCGGCAGTGCTCCTCTTACCTGGCACCAAGGACCGGGGCCGCTCCCGAGCCATCCACCTCGCTGATGGAGCTCCTCTGCCCTCCGCTGTTGCTGTCTGAAATGACTGAGGAACATCATTAGACACCCCCCCGGCACACCACCAGTCATCCTCTAGTTTTTTCCCCAGCTCCCCTTCTTCCATACTGTCCTCATCATAATCCAGCTCATCCATCAAATCTACTAACTCACCAGGCAGGGTGCTCCCCGAATCCCTTGCCTGTTCCTCCAATGCCATGCCTCCGGGGCGTAAAACCATCTTACTACGTGATCCAACAAAGCGCTCCTTTTGTGCCAGGCTAGGTCGCTGTTCTTCCGAGGCTGCATCAACGGGGGGCGCAATACCCGCTTCGCCTCGTGGCCCCTTCCGAACAACCATAACCTTGTAGTCCTCTTCTGCTGACTCTCCCTGCGACGCCATCCAGCTGGCCGCTTGGGGCCCCGCCTTCTCTTCCTCCCGGGGTCTACGGGCCGCCCATGACCCGCCCAGGTCCCGCTGTAAGTGCTTGCCGCCCTGCCATGAAATGCCCGGAGTGCCGGTTAGACCTGAGTCTGATCTACTACTGCCTCCCTTGCCTAGCCCATCACCTGCCTCCACTCCCTCACCCCCCCATAAAGTATTCTCCCTCCTCAAATAACTGACCTTCCCTGCCAACTATCTGCTCCTCCATGATCCGCTCCCAGCCATAAGTACGTCGGGGAGGGCGTACCTTCGAGGTAATACCATCATCCTCAACCCCACCCTCGTCCCTCTTTTCTTCATCACTCCAATCCCACAGGAAATCTAGCTGTGGGGCAGCAACTTCCCCTGTCCCCTCTGACTCAGCTGCAAACCCCCCAGTACCTTCCCAAGAACCTCCTTCCTTAAAGTCCTGTCTGAGCCAACCTCCTCCTTCCATTGCCCCTGCAGGGTATTCAGATTGTGCCCTTTTCCCACTGCCCGGGGCTCCTGCAAACCTGCCACCTCCCGACCATCCTGGGGCCCAACACTTCCCTCCTCCCTCCCTTTCAGGCCACTCATCGCCTTGCGAGCGCTCTGCACGCTTCGCGAAGCCCGCCCGAGTCTGCCTCCACGCCCTGCCCTGCCCTGCCCTTTTGATTCACCGCTGATCCGAGCTGCTCCCTCTGGCTTGGAGCCCAGCCCTCTGCGTCGTCGCTGCGGACATCCCCAAGGGGTGGGTAGGGAAAACACCTCCCCGCCCCTTCCCCACATCCTGCCCCACGTTCCCCCTACCCCTCCCACCTCTCTGCATACTCACCGCGGTCTTTCTAGAGAAAATGTGGCGTGGGGATGAACAGGCCAGGACAGCTGCCGCCACCCCGCTCGACGCTTGTCGGGCCAGCCTCAGGGGGCCCAGAGCCTCTTCCCGCACCATATACAGGCCGCCGTCCTCCTTCAGCAAACGGAGCGCCTCCTGGACTTTCTCCTCCGCCATCATGCTGCCCCGCAACGCGTCAGAATTGCTGCTGGTAAGCCACCACAACAAACCTCTTCTCCCCACACTTTGCTTACCCACCTAGATCTCTACAACCTGTCAAATCACCACAATATCACTCAAACTCTAAATCACTCTACAAATGTTCCTAGCACCGAAACTACGCTGATAGAAACTACACTCAAAAGCTACTCTCTCTACCAACACACACTACTCTCTCTACCGGCCACTGTGTCGCTCTAAAACGGTGGATATAACTAAAATGGCTACCTTAATTATTTCCCCCCATAGCCCAAACAGTGCCCAAACGGCGCCCGTGGGCTGCACCACTTCCCTAAACATCCCGGGGGGAGACCTCGTAGCTCGGCAATCCCCCCGGGACCTCCTTCTCAGTATAATTAATACTTAGAGATGTTCGGTAAGCTACGAAAGGAATTTTGAAAGATCGCAGCAATTGTATTTCTGTTCTTTATCTAAGAATATTAGTCAGTTTTTTTGAATGGGAAGGAAATGCACTGACACTACTTATTTCATGCGCACTTATTTACTCCCATAGAGATATACAAATGCCTCTTCTAGGATGCATCTTCTGCAAATCAGTGCTGTGTTTTATGTACAGTATAAGGGGCCCTTTCCCTATTGGACTGGGTGATCTGAGCACCTTGTCTTTTAAATCTGGTATTTTTTCAGCTCTGTAATTGTATATTCTGCACATGTGCCAGTCTTTAAGCACTGTTTGCCACTGTGCTTCATAAAACCATTGTTTATTTGCACAAATGACAGGTTTTGGCACTGCTTCATCTTTAAAGCTACAGGAATACTAAAATGGAAACTTTAGTGGTGGACGTAACTATCAGAAAAACATAAAATTATATTGATTTGCCAGCGCAAGGGTGAGGAGAATTTTGTGTGAGAATCACAGAGGAAAGACGCCCAAACTTGACCCTGGCCGCAAGGGTGTGCATGTAACTCACTTCCTATTCCTTGAACTGAGGGCCTGTTGGCAAACTGCTACCACCGTTTATGTTTAGCTGTAAAACTCTTGCATCATTATATCCCCGATGGTATGTCAAAGCAGTTTCCAAACTAATTATACATTTTGTAAATTTCCCAACTACAACCGTCCCCACATACTTCGATATATTGACATCCCAATTTCAAAGGGCAGTTTGAAACTGTTCATGTAGCTTGTGGTGTAGGACTAGCACTGTTTTAACACTACTTTTATGAAAATATTGCATTCTTATATCCAGGGAATTGTATGTAGGGTAGGACTCGACAAACAGCATTACCTCTCCCGCCCCAATACAAAATAGCTCTACCATTGCTGCCTTAGCTGTGTATTCTGCTTCAGTGGACACTGGAACAAGCACAACTTACTGATTATCTTCTCTCAAATCGTTGGCTAACTCACTTGCAGTGGAGGCCACTTGTTCTCAGCCACAAGAACAGAAGCTTATAGTCTTTCTGTGCCAAGGACTCAAAAAAAGTAAAACCAGAGTGTTGTCAGCGTACATAGAAAAGGTGGTCTTTTATCTGATTATTGCTTGAGATATACTTCCAATATGGGGATATGGTTTAAATCCACTTCAGTTCACACCTCTCAGAACATTAAGTGTTAATCTCTGAAAACAGGCCCATTCAAATGGGGGTGGAATTGCTCTGATTATTAACAATGGGATGATTGCCCACTGTACCCCGGTAGCAAGCTTTATATTTTCGAAATGGTGGTACATATGCTTCAAATGGCCCCACATTTTGGATACATTTTTTCTTCTGAAGAGAAGTTCTCAGAGTTGGTAAATTCTCTGTTAGAAGGTAATCAGCATTTTGGAGAATTCAATATATGTGTCAAGCAGAAGCATGCCTGTGACACGTAGTTTTTGGCCGATTTAGAAGGACCGGGGCTTGAGCAATGATTTAGCACTACTGTTGGTGAAAAGGGTTGTTCCCTTGTTTGTCTCCTTCACCAGGATAATCTTCTGCTAGCTAATACACACTCCTTATTCCAACCTTTGACGGATCATGCCAGAATTTGTTTTAGTTAACATATGAAGGCAAGTGAACAAAACCATTAGGGAGAAGAATAAGGATTGCTAAATGAATCTTTACATCAGTCGAGCCCATCTCAGGTAGAGGAGTGGATTGGTTCCTGCTATACCAGTTTCAATATGAAGGGGAATAATTATTTATAAATTCAATAAAACCACTGATAAATGAATCCTTACATCATCAATGTCCATCCTTGGTAGAGGGGTGAGTCATTTCATATATAGGTTTTACAAAAGGCTGGGGATGAGCTAGCTTCTACAGGAGAAGATCACAGTGGTTTACAGAGGAGCTAAAGATAACTTAAGCACAACCCAGCTCTGCCACAAAGAAATAGTGCCAAGCCCACTAAGCAACGGATCGGTAGATACTTTGCAGAAAAGCTACAGAGGTGCAAAAGAATCTGCTAAAACTCACTAGGGTTATAGAGGCTTGACAATATCACCAGGGAGCTTTTAAAGAGTGTAAAAAAGATAGCAGTTGATAAAACAATCACAGGGATTTCAGTGGGTGATGGTGGGATATAGCAAGAATCTTTGCCTCCAGAAACTAACCAAAATGATTTTGTAGACCTAGTATCAAGCACTCATGGTGGTCTAGTACCAATTATAGATAATGTGCACCAGGAGACACCATTAGTGGTACCCTGTAGCTGGCATGTATCTATGTCTGAGACCTCTAACAGCCTTATAGAAGCACTGACGCTAGTTTGTTTGACGTTGGGGAAAGGGTGTTGGAATCGTCTGATAGGGGTTCTGCAGCAAAATTGGAACTGTTGGACCTCTGGGTTGCATTCAATGCACTTGGTTTTGTGTCTTCCTAAATATATTACAGTGGAGACATCTACGAATTCCCTAAACGATTTGAAGATTACTTGTCAGATCACATTTTATAGGGCTTAACTATGGAGTGAATGAGTCCGCCATGTTATCTTGCTGGGGTGTACCACAAGGCTCCACCCTGCTCTGTGTGATTCAGTATTTGTATGATACTTCCGGATTATCTGCTGGTGGCATGTGAGCAAAGGTTCATATACATGAAGTTGCTACGCAGTAGGTTCTCCCCTTAAGTCACATTTAAGACGTAATGGCATTATACTCCTTCTGCTCATCTTCTCTTATTGACAAAGTTCAGATATGGATGTAGGAAAGCTGTCTTGCTAGAATACCAACATATGTTTACAGTTAAAAAAGCAACTCCAATTCAACCTGAAAGGTGGACGATACTGAGGTGAGACTCACAAAAAAAGAACAAAACATTGAGTGTTGTATTTGTCAGCCTTCTTAGTATGGGGGAATAGTCTAATGCCCTTAGTCCTGCAACTTTTATGGGCATCTGCTTACCTGATGGAGACCGCTGCAACTAACACCGTACCGGTATTGGAGAGTCTACTAAAGTTTTTCTGTGTCTGCAAGAAATACAAAGCTTTGCTGCAAGGAAAGTTGATTGGTGAAGTAATTCAGAGCCCAACCATTTGTGGCTACAATGGCTTCCCATCTCAAGTTGTGTGACATTCTGTGCAATGATTCATAACATCTTAAACTTAACAGCAAATATAGGCAATTGGAAATGTAAGCTTATGTCTCTGGATGTTAAACTGCCAGTTTGACCTGGCAAGTGCACTCACTTGCCAGGGCCAAACGTTCCCTTTTACTACATGTAAATCACCCCTAAGGTAGGCCCAGGGCAGCCCCATGGGCAGGGTACAGTGTATTTAAAAGGTAGGACATGTGCTAGTGTGTTTTAAATGTGTTGTAAATAGTGAGATACTGCCAAATTCGGCTTTTGCTATTGCAAGGCCTATCTCCCGCATGGGTTAACATGGGGATTGCCTTGAAATATCTTTTAAGTGTAATTTCCCATTGGGAGCAGATAGAGATAGGAAGTGTGGGGTCTTGGTACTCACAATTTATAAATACATGGTGTCTTTTGGTAAAATTGTTTTAAGATTGTAAGTTTGAAAATGCCACTTTGAGAAAGTGAGCATTTTCGTGCTTAACCAATCTGTGCATAGGCCTGGCTGCTGAATAAATGTCTGGGTCAGACTGACAGATCGGCTGTTTGTGAATTCACTCTAGACAGTAACACAAAGAGAGCTGAAGTGTGTCCTGCATATCCTGATGGGTCTTCCTGGGCTAGAGTGGAGGGAGGAGCTGACACTAGCACCTGAATAGGGATGTGCCTGTCCTTACACAGTACAGTCTTCAACTCCCTGGAGTGTGTCTGGGGCCAGGGAAAGGAGAGGCAGGGTTTTGTGCACTACAAAGACTTTCCTTTGAAGTTTGCCTACTTAAAAGGCAGAAAGGAGTACAAGTATTGGACTGTTGACCCCACGACTTTTGAACACTGCTGCACTGAGGATATTCTTCCAGGGAGAAGAGCTGGATGCTTGAGGAAGACCTGCCACTCTGCCTGTTGCTTTGCTGTGCTGGCCTGCTTCTGCTACCTCTGCCCTGGGAGTTAAAGGGCTGTTCTTTGCTTTCTACATCCTGCTTTCCAAGGTTCTCCAGGGGCTTGTTAGAATTCCCAGGGACATCAAATACTTCATCTGCCAGCACCTGGGCTTTCTTGCTGAGAGTCCTGACTTGCCAAGTAGTGCCAAATCCAGTTCCTGGGCATTTGGAAGGGAGTTCTGGTGAAAATATTGACTGAAGACGATTCCAGAACCAGCGCCGCTTTTCGACTCCACACCTCTAACTGCATCCGAAGTCGTGGTCCCCACTGGAGTGCAACGACCACTACAGCGCTGCAGACTCAGCACCACTTGCCCGAGGCCGCAACAGCGCCTCTGAAGTCCTGCGACATTGTGAGTGCCGTGTCATCGACATCCGTGATACCCGACTCCACCACGGCGCCTGTTGCCCTGTGGTGTGTCTGCAACTCCGAGAGGTCGCCCAATCGTGTCTTGACCCACCATATTCATCAACACCGTCAGATCGTCAGAAACCGACGCCTCACCACTGATGCTGCATCACCTCCCCTGCAACTGTAATGAACCTATGCCTCACCTCCCCTGCCGCGCAGTAAGGAACTGATGCCTCACCTCCCCCGGTAGCAGTAAGGAACCAACGCCACATTGGCTCCAGCGATGCCTCAACTCCCCGACTCCAAGCAATGTCTTTGTTTTCCTCGTTTCTAAATGTACTGTACCTGAGGTCCGTGTGACTCTATGATCGGCACCGCACTCCCTCACGAGTGGCATCGGACTGTTGGGAACGACTCCGTCAATGATGTTGTGATAGCCCCAGTTGGAGCTATGGTGTTTCTAAGCGCTATTGGGATTTAATCTCTAAAAATGAATATCTTTGCTTGTGTATGTTGGATTGTTTTTGTTTTGGTCTTGTTTTACTTAGATAAATATTGGCTATTTTTCTAAACTGGTGTGGAGTACTTTTATGGTGTATTCACTGTGTTACTGTGTGTGCTTGTGTACAAATACTTAACACAGTGCCTTTGAGATAAGCCTGACTCCTCAAGCCAAGCTACCAAGGGGGTGAGCAGGGGTTATCTTAGATGTGTGACACCCTTACTCTGACTAGTGAGGGACTCTACTTGGACAGGGTGTAAACGGACTGCCAACTAGAGACCCAATTTCTAACAAAGGGCTTGGAACTGAGCTTGCCTCCTGTTAAGAGGTCTCAAGAACATCAAAGACTTCACCTGTCAGGCCCTAGGTTCTCTTGCTGAGGACCCTGACTTGCCAAGGGGTGCCCACTCCAGTTCCTGGGCAGCTGATTGTGAAGTCTGGCATAAAACAAGAAGAACCAGGCACACAGGCTCCGGACGACTCCAGAACCAGCACGCTGCCTGACACTGCACCGCTGCTTGCACCTGAAGTCGGGGTCCCCGCTGAAGTGTGACAGCTGCTACGACACCACATGCCCGATGCCGCTGCAGCGCCTCTGAAGTCCCACAACATTGTGAGTCCTGAGTGCTGTGCCACTGACGTCAGTGACACACGACTGCCACAGCGCCTGTGGCCCGTGGAGTGACTGCAACCCGAGAGGTCACCTCTTCACGTTGTGACCTGCTGGACTCATCAACCCTGCTGGATTGTAAGGAATAGACGCTATGCCGCTGAAGCCCCCTCACCTCCACTGCCTCCGTAATGAACTGACACCTCACCAACTCTGCGTAGCAGTACGGAACCGATGCCACACCGGCTCATGTGACGTCTCACCTCCCCGACTCTGTGTCATGTCTTTGACTCTGTCTCCTTTCTAAGGTACTGTACCTGGGATCCGTGCGACTCTGTAACCGGCACCACACTCCCTCGTGAGTGGCGTCAGACTGTTGGGAACAACTCCATCACTACGCCATTGTGAGTGTGTGAATTTTCTAATATGTTTATTAATTATTTTTATACTAAAATGTGTAATGAATTAACGTGCAAAACGAGTGACTTTTGGAAACGTTCGCTTTTCAGTTCTTAGTTGAGTGAAATTCTTATTAAAAGCTATGGTTATTTTCCATGATTCAAAAGCTTACATAAAAGTGTTTTCGAAGTTTGTGTAGATGTGTGCATAGCTACTCCTAGTGGGTTGCTGCGTTATGTCTTACAAGGTCATGTTTTAACCAAGCATTGCATAAGTTGAAATGTCCTATTGTTTTTGAATGTTACTAATATCTGGTCTTTCCTTGAGGACGGAAGTGAATCGAAACAGTAAACGTTTCTTTCTGAGACAAGAGATTTGAGAGGCGGTGAAACAATGGAGCTACAGACAAGACGGAAGAATTTTTTTTATTTTTGAAGAAAATGTTATAGTTAGCATAGATTTGCTGTGTATTAGGTCATCAATTTAGTTGTTGATTGGCGTAAGTGAAACCACCCCATAGACTGACCCATCATAAACTTATTAGGATTTAGTATAACAACTTGGGTAGAATTTCTTTAGAGAGGAATTTTGGGGAATTGGAGTTGTAGAGTTTGGAGAGCAGACTTGAGCAGATGAAATTCGTATTGGCTGTATGGGTTAGCTGTCGTTACTTTTATCATTGGTAATGTATGTCATTGTAATGTGATATGTGTCTCTTTTGCTTTCTAGGCACCAGCTGCAACCTATGACTTAATTGCTGCATATTAATAATATATTTGTTATTATTAACTGAGTTAAAGAGTTTTTCTAAATTTGTGTTACTATATTCTTTTCACATGAAGCCCAACATGTTGATGCTAATTTGTGGTTAGTGAAGGAACTAATTTTGAAATGCTCATGACATATTTTGAAATCATTTGATGCTGAACTTATGTTTACTCTGCCATTATTACCAGTCTTTGTATTATTAATAAGTGTGATTCTTTTGGAGATAATTTGTTTAATTGACTTGATCAAATTGAGATATACAAGACGCTTATATGCTTATATGCTTATCATTTGAGAGTTATTTTCATGACATTAGCATTGTTAATATAGGGAAATTAATCTATGAATTCTTCTTAATAAACTGGTGTGGTTATTGATTGAAGTTTGATATATTGATTGTTATTAACCTTTGTTGATACTCACGACGTTCATTGATGACATCCCCTCAAACCTATGTTGCTTCGATCCATCGTCCTCTAGCGCAGAATCCACTATTTACTGAAGATAATAGCTAGGATTCCAAGGCGCGTTAGCACCAGTTGAAGCTATTGTGTTTCTAAGAGCTTCATTGGGATTTTGGGGGTTCATTCCGACCCCGGCGGGCGGCTTCTGCTGCCCGCCTGGCGGGAACCTCCAGAAGACCGTACTGCGGTCAAATGACCGCGGCGGTCATTCTGACTTTCCCGCTGGGCCGGCGGGCGACCGCCAGAAGGCCGCCCGCCGGCCCAGCGGGAAAGCCTCTTCAACAATGAAGCCGGCGGAGTTGAAGGGGTGCGACGGGTGCAGTGGCACCCGTCGCGATTTTCAGTGTCTGCAAAGCAGACACTGAAAATCTTTATGGGGCCCTGTTAGGGGGCCCCTGCACTGCCCATGCCAGTGGCACCCACGACACCCGTTCCCACCATCCTGTTCCTGGCGGCGCCAGGAACAGGATGGCGGGAAGGGGGTCGGAACCCCCATGGCGCCGCCATGGAGGATTCCTATGGCCAGGGGAAAACTGCTGGTTTCCCTTTTCTGACCGCGGCTTTACCGCCGCGGTCAGAATTGGCCAGGAAGCACCGCCAGCCTGTTGGCGGTGCTTCCGCGGTCGTTGGCCCTGGCGGTCAATGACCCCCTTAATCTTTAAAAATTTATATCTTTGCTTGTGTATGTTGGATTTTTTTGTTTTGGTCTTGTTTTACTTAGATAAATATGGGCTATGTTTCTAAACTGGCGAGGTGTCCATTTGTAGTGTTTTCACTGTTACTGTGTGCGGTTACAAATACTTAACACATTGCCTCTGAGATAAGCCTGACTACTTGTGCCACGCTACCAAGGGGGTGAGCAGGGGTAATCTTAGGTGTGTTACTCCCTGACTAGCATGAGGGTCCCTACTTGGACAAGGTGCAAACCAATGCCAACTAGAGACCTCATTCCTAACAGGGGACAACAGATTGGGCCTCAAAGTGATCAGATTGAGATCTGTAGGAAGTCTTGATAAAATAGTCTTGAGTAGACTTACAACAGACTTTCCAATCACCAAAGTTGATAGAGACAGCAAAATAATAGTGGTTTGTTATTCCGATTAATGCAACTTTGTCACAGTTCTAATTTTGTGACAATATCACCTCCAGTTTGCCTTAGTGAAAGATGCTTATGTTGCTCAGACCAATCCCTACAAGTCTTCCAAATGGTTCAAATCAATTCCAAATGGATTTTATTAATTTTGGTAATGAATATACACAAATATTTTCTATTCTAAAGTGATAGCCTGGTTGAAACTTGTTGAAACCTGTGTGAATGTTTTAACTATTCAACAAGCGCTATTTCAATTAAATGATATTCAGCTGATAATAGCATTAATATTCCCCAACAGGCAGATGATACTCTACTCTACCTGAGAGTCTCCTAAGCTCCAGACATCCAACACCTCAAATACTGCCTGCACCTCATACAGACCTAGATGTTCATGTTCCAACTGAAGCTGAACCCAACTAAAACAGAATGCTTGTTGTTTGCCAACAACAAGCAAGCCACAGTACAAACCTGGCTCAATGACATGAACCTGGAAAGCTTTGAATCACAACTTTCACGAAATGCCAAGCCTTGGCAAGAACCTGGCTGACGCAGCACTTATTGCTCAGTTAGATTATGCCAGGATGTAGGGATGCATTTATATCCCACACAACCTAATGATATTCATAGGTTCCCAGTAGTACAGCGTAAATAGGAGCTCTGGGTCAGTGTCACTCAGCAGGAAGAAAAGGGCTTCATGGTTAAGGCAGATTATGCCAGCACATGTTATTTGGGGATGCCAGTAGAAGATATTGGTAAGCTCCAATGGGTGCAAAAAGCTGTGGTTAGAGCAATTTAGAATTGTGGAATGATGCATTGAGTTCACAACCACCTGCCTTTGTTATAAGACTGTCAATGGTAATTACCATTTTATGACTGAAAGTATGCAAAGCTATACAACAGGCACTTAGCTAACCTACATTGCATACCATCCGGTGTATGAATGTATGTAGGGATAAGGTATTTGTATAGTGTGAGCTTACCTAAAAAAGGCAGTGTAGTGCTCTACAGGCTCAGAGGTAAGAAAACTGTCAGCGAGTAATAGGAGCAGTACCTGGCTACTGGATTGTTACTGCAGTGTGATGTAGTGATCTTTGAAGAAATGTGTCCATAAAACATTTCTAAACTGGAGTAGTGCTGGAGCAGTCCTTATGGGTACAGGGATGTTATTACAGATCCTGAATGCATATGTGGAAGAAACCTGCTGCCTTGCTCTTTTCTTTTTAACACTTTGTTGCCTCTAGTCTGATAGTGTCCTGGCTGCGGGTGTGCAGAAAGCCACCAGATATGGTGACCATGTCCAGTTCATCAGGGAAGCTGGTCATAATAGCTTTGTAAATGTTGCAGCTGTAGTACTCTACATCCTGACCTAATAATTGGAAGTAGGCTTAAGTGAGAGTCGTGGCATACTGTCAGTATTACAGGATTTCAAAACTGCAGGGAATTCATGAGCCAGAAGGATGGTTCTCCCTTGCCTTCATCGAACTCGTACCACTCATGGAAACATTTTTTAGATGACATGATGCCCACAGGGAAAGTGGGAATTAGGAAGAGAGAAATAGCAACAGAAAATACTCCTTCCTCTAATTTAGCAAGATGAGCTAGCCCACTGGCTAGATGAATGTTCTCCACTAGAATAAAACCTTGACCTAGAAGGAAACAAATGACTTAGGCCTGATTTAGAACTTGGTGGACGGGTTACTCTGTCACAATGGTGACGAATATCCCGTCCACCAAAATCCAAATCCTATTACATCTAATGGGATTTACATTTCAGCATGTGGGATATCCGTCACTGTTATGACGGAGTAACCCATCTGCCGAGTTCTAAATCATCCCCTAGGTATTCTCCATTAGACATCAATACTCTATTCTAAACAACAAAAACTCACAACTATTAGTCACCATTAAATCTTCTTTGCAAAACCTTGTGCTTTCAATCTTCTTTCAGCTAACTGAAAGTGTAAATTCTGCTCACCCTCACCTGTAAAACACAGATAAGGGTGTATACTGTGTATTCTTCTATTTATATTAAAACATCTGAACTTTTTAGTACAGCTGCTTCAATACCTTATTCAATTTTAGAGGAGTAAATTGTGCCAAAATGTAAACCAGGAGCTAACCAAATGAAAAAGCCAATTCAGGACCACCCCCATCTTTCTAGTCTGTCAGCTGTACATCCTGAGATGCAAAAGGGTGGCATCTTCACTCCATATACTCCAAACCATTCAGAAAGTTCATTCATTTCAAAATAGATAAAACATGGGGCCAGATGTACTAGTATTAGTAATACTGATTTCCTAATTGCGATTATCTCCAAATCGCAATAAGGAAATTGGTATTCCTAATGTACAAAGGGCCATATGTACATAATTTAGGGATTGCAAGTTCCTAATTGCGATTCTCGCAAAAAGAAAATCACAATCCCTAACGTACAAAAATTTGCATGTTAGTAATAGTGTTTCCTAACGGGATTGCAATAGATCTACCTCCGAAATATTAATGAGGAAGGTTGCCGTGTGTGACTGATTAGGAATTGTAGCCATCACAGGAGTGGTGGCCTGCTGGGGTCAGCAGACCACCATGTCTGTGATTTATTTTTAATAAAGTATTTTTTTAATGCAGCCCCTTTCCTTGAAGGAAAAGGGATGCATTTCAAAAGAAAAAAACAAAATGTTAAACTTTCACTTTTTTAAGAGCAGGCAGTGGTCCAAGGGGACCACTGCCTGCTCTTAAAAAAACTATTTGTATCAACATTCACAAAGTGAAAGGGGTCCCATGGGAACCTTTGCGAATGGTTATTACCACTCTTGAGGAGTCGGTAAAAAATGTATGTTTTGCAACCATAATTTGGACGCAAAACACTTATACATACCACGGCGAATTGGTATATGGAAGGGACGCCCTGAACACACCCTTTCTTTTACCGAATCGTAAACCCAAATTGCTATTAATCGCAATTTGGCTTTTGTACATTTAAAAAAAGATTTTTTTCAGTTGCAAACGGCTCCATTCTACGAATCAGGGCATTTGCAACATCAAAAAAGGTTTCATATATATGACCCAACATCTTTTATTTCTAAATAGTGAGTCCTAGTAGGTCGCAAATCGACCTACTTCAAGTATATTAATGATCTAGGTTGCAGTTTACAACCCACTAGTAGTCGGCGCCATCACTGTGAAGGTGGCCTGCTTGAGTCAGCAGACCACCATGTCTGTGATTGCTTTTGCTTTTTAATATAGCAGTCTTTTTTTTCAATGCAGACCAGTTTTCTTAAAGGAAAATGGGAATTGTTTAAAAAAATGAAAATTAAATGGTTAAGTTTCATTTTTTAAGAGTGGGCAGTGGTCCTTTTGGCCACTGCCTTCTATTAAAAATATTGTAACCTTTTCAAAGGGAAAGGGGTCCTAAAAGGGACCCCTTCCCATTTGCGAATGGGTTATCACCACTTTTGAGCTGGTGGTAAAGTATTACTGTTTTGCAACTGGAATTTTGTCGCAAATCAGTAATACATGTAATGCCAATTCGGTATTTGGAAGGGATGCTCCTTACAAATACCGAATCAGTATTTGTGTGCTAACTCAAACTGTGATGTAGTATCAAGTTAATGAATCGAAATTTGGTGTTTGTACAAAAAGCTTTTGTGCTGTCCGAAACGGCCCGATGCTACTAATCGACCCCTGTGTGACTGCAAAAATGCTTTGTACATCTGGTCCATAGCTCAGTAAATTACCAACTTATTTCCCCCCCGGTAAGATAGTTACAAATTCCTCTGTGGCCAGTTTGTGTCTCACTGGTAACACTGAAAACTTCTCAGTCCTTTAAAAATCTTCCTTACTCCGATGTGAGTAGAATATAGGTGAGCCTTGGGGTATGCGAACATCAGTGCTTAATTTTTGCCTGTAGTTGCTGGTGCGGGATATCGGCACTAATTTTTTAGGGCAGAAACGTATTTTTCTGTTACAAGCATTTACTGCAAGCAAAATACACATATGGGAAATACGAAGGAAGAGAAAAACAAAAAAGCTTCACAAAGGGAGAAAGCAGACAACTTCAAGAGTGAGCTGAAGCGGCAGGGAGTGGCTGTAAATGGATTAAAGATGCCCAAAATGGCTTCAGGATTACGCTGCCTCAGTTTTCCGTGCTTGCGCAGGTAAATGCAGCAGCCGCTTGTTTCAGAGAAAAGATTTGGGCACCGGCACGTTTTTATTTACAAATTAAGCACTGGCGAACGTCCAATTCTCAAGACTTTATAACGTTGGGAAAAGGCACTTGCTTGCACTTGCATTGCCTTTTGTTTATCTCCTTCAAACCTGGTGGCTGAAATTACTCCCAACTCACGAGAACTGTAGCTCTCATGAGAAGCGATGGAACTACTTGAGGATGCCCTCAGCAAAGCCTGAATACTTTCCTCTGTTTTTGTTGTGTCCTTTGCCTCCTCCCTGACTTGGCTTTCCTTTCTGGCTACTACTTGTCGAGGATTCTTAATTATTTTTATAAGACTGGACCTGAAGTTAAGATGCGCGGACTCCCCACCATCTTGCCTCGTTTACCTTTGAACCCTGATACACACTCATCGGACCAGCAGCCATTCTTAAACACAAGCAAAGTCATGACAGCAGAGGGTCAGCTGTCAGGAGAGAAAGACTGAACTTAGCTGCCAGGGGCGTAGCTTGGTCAGTAAGATGGGGGGCAGTGGCGGAGCGAAAGTTGAGCCCCCCCTTCTGAAAAGTACATGGAGGCTCCCCGCCGAACTCATTCAGGAGCTCTCAGGCCAGGGTACTGTGCTGAGGAGGGGCCCTGGAGCTCGGGCTCCTCCCCTTCCCGCATCGCCGGGGCAGCGAGGTCCTCTGTTACTCCACTGATTGGGGGGAGGGAGGAGTGTGGGTAGACATGGGGAGCATCAGATGTTCCACCAATGACACTGACACATAATTTTAAAATACATTATACGACAAGCGGGGTGCACCAGTGGGGCTTAAGGGGCAGTGGCAGGGGAGAGGAATATTAATTTCCACTTATTTTTAATTTATTTAATTCTCCTGCATACTGTTTTGTTGCATGCAAGGCGAACTTTTCGAAGTTGCTTAACATAACAAAGCTCTTGAAAAATCGAATGTCTTAGCAGCAGTTACTCGACTTAGACTGGTAAGCAGAACTGCAGGAGTCTGAATAGATTTATGGACTTTCAGAAGCTTCTAGCGGCTGGAAAGGTCGAATAGTGTTGCTTTAATTCGAGCCTGAGCAGCAGTACTAATACCTAATAAACATTTACCACTTACAAAGCCCACAACACAATTATGTTGCTTTAATTCGACCCTAAGAAGCAGTACGCCATAGAAGTAGATCTTAGTACAATTCATGAATGCACAGGCAGAGTGGTGAAGAGCCTCTCCCTACTTAAAGCATATGTGCTTCATCTCCATGATATTGGCCAGTCCTTCCTTTCATGAAAATGCCCTGCTGCAGGTAGTTGGGTAAGATAGCTCTGCTTTGTTGCCCACACCCAAAAAGGTTGGTCCATGTAGTAAAATTAAATGTTTTCCAGAAATCGATTAGTGTTGTGATATGTACAGAAGAAGGACTTTATTTATTCTTTCCTTCGCTGCATTTCAACTCGTGTATCTTGCAAGAATGTTTGAAGCGTAAGATGGGGAACAGACCCCAGTCAAAAAGACCCCCTTAACAGTGCTTCAAGGCCACCTCCTTGCCACAAGACCTTACATCTTGCTGTCATATGCTAGGAGATCTCCCACCTTGCATTGGAAAGTGTTGTTAGCCATGCAATCAAGGTGGTAGTTAATGGACCCTGTGACAAGGTTTATACCCTGTGCTGGTTATCCGAAAGTAGCTTCCAGATGATTGCTCCATGGACGATTCGCTGTGATGGTAATCCTCGAGTACAGAAGCAATTTCACTCTGTCCAGTTTGGTGTTCTGAAAGAGGGCGTTGCTATTGATACTTCTCAACTAGTGGGCCCACTGCATAGCCTTAGATATAGTAGTACCTGTTTGTTCTCTGTACTAATAATGCATTGCTTTGGAGTCCTTTGGGTGAGTTTGATTACAGTCATCAGCGAACAAAAAGCCTTGAAGAACTTAGATTACTACCAACTTGTTCAATCTCTCTCACACAAAAGGACTGAATTTGTTGATGCTGTTACAACTTCTGCCTCATAGGTACCCCAGACAGGAAAAAGTGATCAGGCGTATCCAGGACTGCTGGTTTTGTCTGGGTTGTTGGTCACCTTTGACCTTTAGAACAGCTGCAGTTCCATGCACTGAAGAATAGGTTTTGTCTGAGGCAGTGGTTGAGGACTGCCTAGAATATCTTTAGGAGAACACTTCACAGCAGGTGAAGTAAACACCTTCTACCTTTGCCCTCAACTATTGAGCTTTGAAGAGCCACCAAGATCACTAACATGTACCCTCCTTTTCAATGACCGTGTGCCACCATCAACCTGGGTCATCAGGATGCATAACCATCATTGTCATATCTATTCCAATGATAAGCAGGTACAGCTGGAGAAGGAAGTCCTGTTGCTACAACTGTGACTGCAGGTGGGAGGGTATTGATTTATGTCTACCAGCACCACTCATGGAGCTCCATGCTCAAGGAGTACAAGATGTCTTATTGTGTCTTTGATCCCTAACACTAATAGTACTAGCACTTATCCCACTAATTGCATACAGTGTCCGATGGGCAGGCCTGGAGCTCCTTCATCTCATAGCTGAACACACAGAAGTAGTGTTCTTAGGTCCCTGTTACCCAAAGGGCACCGTCCACCCATCCATTGGGGTCTGTGGAGAGATGGTGAAGAGCAATGCTGAATGCTCAACTACTGCCAGAAATATGTGACATCACTGGTCTGCAGCTAGTTAATAACCACCACTCGGACCCATCCACTCACCTGGCCATATATGTCTTGATGAATATAGCACAATAAATCCTCCACTACGTAGCTCCTAAATATCACAATTGAGCGCATGAGGACTGAGGACACTATTGGAAACAACAATATTCTTTGAGAATTCCTTCTGCAAAAAATATGGAGCGTATTGGAGTCCAGATGGAGCTACCCTCCAAAACAGAAATCTTGGCTGGTTTTACCATCTGATGCCAAAGTGTATTTATGAAATATTTAGAACCCTTATTTATGCCCATAAACATTTCTAATTCTAATTGGGGTTTCAATTTGAACTTACGGAGTCCCGTTGGACATGTTGAGTAGTGCAGTCTGAAAATGTAGACTTGTAGGGGTGTATTTGGTTAAAAAAGGAGTTGATCTTCGTTGATCCTCCTTATAATGTACCATTGGCTACGGACCGCCCAGTTATTAGACTTTTCCTGAAACGCATCTACACTCATGCCGGATTTCCTCTACGTCTCTGTAGCCCTCCTCTTCATCCCTGTGTTGCTCTGGTTATTACTGTGATCACTCCTCCTCCGCGTGACCTCTCTATGCTTCCTTCTTCTGTATGTCTTGTAGTTGCCCCACTTTCTGTTGTAAACCCTCACCCTTACCTATGTACACGCTGCCTTTTCTTTGTAGCTAGGTTCCTGCGATATAAATCACATAAGTAGACACATACAAACCCCCATATATTTCTTGCAGCCCTACCGTCTACATATGTTGATGCCTTTCTTTTATCGTTACATTTGGAAGCATTTCTCCAAAGACCCAGTATCATGCAATATACTGCTAATTCTTTTCTATGACAACTTACAAATGTACACCCATGGTACTTTTAGAGCAGATATTATATATGTGAGGATTTAATTTACCTGCTGGGATTGTAATTAGTCTGGGTATCATGAAATCTATGTTTCCTTAGAAGAGCAGAGAATAACATTGGTTAAATCGTGCATAACGCAGGGGTATGAAAGACCGTATGTGAAAACAAAGACTGAAAAAGATTGACTGGCAGAATATTGTGTTCCCTGCTCAAAATTTGCAGTCCTTAGTGGCTATGTCCACCCATGCACAAAACAACGATTTTACTTCCAGGCAGCATGTTTTTCATATGAAGTAAAAAACATGCTTTATGTCCTCATGAGAGAAAACTACATAAAATCACAGAGGTGGGAGGAATCCAACTATATATCAGGGTTTCTGGCGCTTTCATGGTGCTTGATCAAGGTCACATGGTTTTTCACCCAATACCAAGCGTGCTTCGGGGCATCATAAGTTGGAATCAGGTTTCATACTACATAGGTCCTCAAGCTAATCAAAGTTTAACTAACCTTCCAAAATAGTCAACATTAATCACTTAAGTGTGCACGTTTATTGTGGTAGTAAAGTGCAAGTTCATTATCCACATATGGTGTCATAAATGTCCTGGAATTAGTGCAGTTTAAAGCAACAAGTATCTGTTTTTCCCACTGATTATGAACTATTTTGTTATATGAATTTGCAAATAGATACTGTGATGTTATCTATTATGACAGCCATTGGAACCTTGATATCACATGTTCATGTTAACAGCATGTTTATTTCAAAAGAAAGTTCTGAAAATTAGACCAGGGACAGAATATTGGTCATAATAAAACGTTAAATGTAGACAATGCTGTATTTCCTTATTACAGATGCAGATACAATCCACATGTATTCCATTAGAATGTAAAAGTAAAATAATTATTTTCACCTCTAGATGACATCATTTACGTTTTCACTTTCTACACTTTATATATGTAGATACTTTTCAAATTCCTGCAAATTTGAAAGTATTTTGCATCCCTGTGATGTGTATCCTTAAAACGGATCACTATGGGGTATATTTCATCTGTGCATTTTATGGTCCACAGATTAATTGTAAACATATTATTGCTAGATCATTTTCTGTGTTGACATCTATTGAATGCTGAATGAGAAGCAGCATTAAAACACACTTTGCATACTTTCGCCTTTGGTGGATTAGCGTGATACCTTAGAAAAAAACAATATGCATACAAAAAATGTATATATTACAACCAGTAAATGATGTAAAGAAGTGTTACTACAGTTAGAACAATGACAAACCATTGATGGAAAGAACACAAAGGAAAGGGATTCTGAGGGAGCTAGGTGAAAGAAGGAGATGGCTCTCTTCTTTCTTTGTGTGTCACTCACTAAAGCATGATGCAATAAAGGGGTAGTGGGCAAACATGGAAAATTTGCAGTTTGAGGAGAATTTGGATCCTGGAAAGGGATCTACTTGGCTTGCATCTCCTCAGTGTATCAGGGAGATTAACTTTACCAACATCTGCAATAGTACAATACCTTGTTGGGTTCCAGTCTTTACTGGGTGCAGTTTGGCTCTCAATCAGGCCAAAGTCTTATTCCCAAGGTTCACTTGATGTCTCTTTATGGACATTTAGTAAAACTATATTTCGCTGATCTACCTCATCTCTCATCCTTCATTATTAATGTTGACATGACTTTCCAAAATGTAGGGCTTTGTGGGCTGTTGGAGCCTTTGAAAGGAACAAAATCTCTGATGCCCTGGCATTAAGTGGTTTGAAGCACAGAGGCAGCCCTTCACATATTGCATTAGCACTGTCATATACAACATAAAAATGTATGGATGTAGTTTGACATGGTTGGTAGGAACCCAGTGGTACCCACGACTGGTCTGCATGTTGGCTTATTCAATGGTCTGCACTCATTTGTTTCAACAAGCACTTAGGGCCTGATTTAGATTTTGACAGTCCAATTACTCGGACACAAGGGTGATGGATATCCCATCCGCTGAGATATAAATCCCTAATATCTTCTGTGGGATTTAAATTTCGGTGGACTGGATATCCGCCACTGTTGTGACAGAGTAACCCGTCCGCTGAATTATAAATCCGGCCCTACATCTGATTAGCATTAAGTTTGATATGTCAGTTTATCTTTTACCTCTCTTTACACTTCTTTAGTAAAAACATTTCTTGACATAATGATTGCTTTTGCATGAATCATCTTTACCAACTCTTATAAGAAGTACTACAGTAAAACTCTGTCTGGAACGATGTGTGGTTCCTCAAGTTGATATAAAAAAAATATGGCTGCGCGTTCCCCCACGCTTGTTTCTCAAAGCTGGATGGTAAGTCATGCTCAGTGTGAGGACCAAAGGTCTGATGTAGCATCTGTTATGTCATAGACGATATAATCCCCGGTCGCACAGAATATCATCGTCCAAAGCCTTTCAAAACATTAAATCACTTTCTACACGATTCACAAGTTACTTTGTTTTTTAATTTGCCATTCAACAAAATGGAATAGATTAGCAATAACATAAAAATAACATGGACTGCTAAATTTCCTCATGTGCTCCGTCTTTACATGGTATGTAAAGTGCACAAAGACCCAAGGAACCCTCAGTTCCGGGCCATCCTGTCGGATGCGGTTCAATTCGTGAACCAAATGGAAAATACATTGAGGAATTTTTTCAACCACTCATTCAGAAAACTCCATCCTGCATTAGGAGCACAACTGAATTTTTTTACAAACTGAGAGATCTTAAGGTAACAACTGATCAAATCAGGAGGCATAAGGAGATGTAACTGCGCACACTGTCAGTATGGTAACCGCGCTAGAAGCGACGCCATCCGCACAAACACACATTTCTTAGACACACAACACGAGGGAATTAACGGCCAACTAACCCGTTCGAGGATCAGATGGGAAAAATGCTTGCCCATGTTGATGTTGAATTCACTTACTCTATCTGTTCATAGCAGGTTATGCACTGCTCGAGGATTAGATGGGAAGAATGATTGCCCAGTTTGAGGTTGAGTTCACTTACTCTAACTTTTGATTTGGTATGTGTTGAGTTTTCAAAGTAATCATATTTTCCCTGAAGAAAGACTAGATGCCCAAAATGCATTGAGAGCTTTAAGGAAGCATTTAAAAGGTAATTAAATTGGATAACGGTTGTTGAGAGTAGATGGAATGAATTAAATTCCAGATGATTGCGTCATAAAGGAGTGAAAAACAATTTTGTTGGAGTGCATATAAAAAAAAAATGAGCTTGTGAACCTTGTAGAAAGTGATTTAATGGTTGAAAGGCTTTGGCCGATGATGTTCTGTTTGACCGGGGATTATACCGTCTACGACGTACAACAGATACTTTATGTGGTCTGAGGGCCTCTGGATGGAAGGCCTGCCTGGTAAGCACGAAAAAGTGGGAACCTGAGACTAAAAGGAATTTTTGGCGGTGTGATATAAGAACTGTTTATCCAGACAAAAGAACTGATCTCAGTTTAAGACTTTCTCAGGACACGTAATGCTGGTACCCAGTCATTTGGACCAGTACCCTTTGATGCTGTTAGTAAGTTAAGCTAAGCATTTTACTACAAATCAAAAGGCAAGCTAGTGCATCCAATACCAAGGTGGCCCTTTATCTACCCATTCTTTTTTTCTGCAAAGAATTTATACAATCTCAGTTTGCTAGGGGCTTCAATAAGTTCATAATCAATCAGTTTAGTCTTACAGTACTGTAGACAGAAGGAGTGTTTGCCTGGACAGATGATCTGGTAACACACTATCTGGGCTAGGGGCCTTTTCTAAATAGAGGCATCCACAAATTGCATGTGCGCCAACATGCTTAATCGCAATTGTGCATACTGAGAGATTTTCCACAATTGTGTCTATAATTCAATAAACACTGTGTCAAATGTCTGCACTATTTAAGGACCTGTCACATGACTCTTCAATGATGTCACACTTCTGAACAACTGAGAACTACCTGTGCCTCTTTCACAAGTGATCAACCGTCTGCATACATCTGCATGGCTCTTCCATGATAGCCTACCAGGCGGGCACTTCTCACTATGCATGGGTCTACCTCCTATTTGTGTTCATGTACTTATATTCCATCCTGTGACATGATGCTAGCAGACTCTCTGAGCTAAAACAGTATTAAACACATCCACTACAAAAAAATAAATAAGTCTCAGCAGCAATAAGAAACTTCAGCAGATAATCAGGATGGCATTATGTCTACTTTTTCTTGGCGTTATTTGAAAAAGTGACAAACTCTGTGACTCTCAGTGACCTTAGGGAATTAGTTCCACAGCTGAAACCGAGAATAACAAAGCGTACATCCTTCCATTGGCTCTTTTTAGACCTCGACTACAGATAGCTTTTGCTGTCTGTTGGCAAGACTTGTTATTTCCATCATATACTCATAAACTTCGAGTGGGCCTTGGGTCAGCTTCTTGATCACGATTGGATGGCTTTGTTGTCCATCTCAGGTGTCTGCTCTTGATTCAGTGACTTTCGTCCCTATTCGTGTGTTTGTCCCGCCCAGTGGTCTCACAGTGGTCTGACTGAGTTAATTGTATCCTACTGCTCACTTAATGGAACTTTTGTCTGTGTTTACCAGTCCATGGGTTTGCATCTGTTTCCTTGCCAATTACCCTGTTTGTTTCCATCATTCCCTATGAGCTCTCTCAGCCCTCTTTTCTCCACTCCCCAATGCTCCCGGTCCATCTTCCGGTTTTGTATTTTTTTTTTATTATTATTATCGCTATTTTATGAGGGTTGGCAGCTTTGTGCTTTCACATGCTTTTTTTTCCTAATTGTGTTCTAACTGCAAATTAAAAACGGCTGCAGTGTGGCACTGTGCATGTGCATGCATGCATGACACACGTATGCATGTGTCACAGTGCATTTATTTTGGATACATTTGTAGTTTATTGGACCAGGGAAGCTCGGCGACCCTTACCTATTAAACATGTCAGCGGCATTTAGTATGGCCTCTTACTTCATGTTCTTTGGCCACTGTTGTAGGATGAAGAGACTGAGGGCTTGTCCAGCTCTGCCACTTGCTATCTAACCCGTTGTGACACACACATGTCCTTCATCAGTTTACTTCTGCATATAAGGATCACCCCTGCAGAGTCCTTCAGGACTCGTCTTTTGATCCCACATTTTTATTTTTACATGCTCCTCTTGCTGCCATTATAGATCTTTCAGCTTCAGTTTTTATTCTTATCCTGATGCTACTGAACTCATCATCCGCATGGACAGAGATTTGCCAAATGCTCCTAAATGCTTCAAAGAGTGTCTTTTCTCTATTGTTTCATGGATGCATCTCAGGTCTGTTAGATTGAACTCGGTCTTGTATGTAGCAGTCTCAGTATTGGCTAATACAATAAACTGGTAGCCCTCAGATTTGTGGTCACCTAGGTTGCACGGCACAAGCACCCACAGTATGCGCTTGCTGTGGGACTCCAATTTTACCTTCACTAACCACATTAACAAATGGTGTTCACCTGTTTCTTCTTGCTCAGATCCTAGAGCACATTTCTTCCCATCCTGTCTGTTTCATATCAGAAAACCTTATTCTAAGCAATAGTCTGTTCCTGACCTGACTATTGTAGCACCTAAAGAGCCCATGCTGTGCAGAATGTTGCATCCGTGTCCCATAGACCCACCTGGCCTCAGTTATCTCTGCTGCAGTGACCTAGAGAGTTACGAAGCACTCTGCATACATGCCGTAGACTCGAGTCAGACGGGAGACTCACAATTTTTAAATTTTAGATGTCTTCCACCTAAAATTGCCCCTCCTTCAATAGAAGTCAATGGGGAAAATGCTTTCTCTCAATAATTTTTTTCAAAATCTCCCTTCCTATCTCGCACATTTGCAGAATCCGCCTCGGCGGTCAAGTCTTTTTTAAGTCCTCAAAGACATAGCCTGGGTTGTAAGCTGCCTAGAGCGACTCCTTATCCTGCAAGAAACTTAAAACCGGGCTTTTCTTCACTAAACTTCCTAAGGGCTCTTTGCATTTTATTCTCTTTCTACACCTCGGTAAGTCGTTTTTTTATTCATTTCTAAGCTTGGCACAGCGATTGCTGGGGGCGCCCTCGGCATATGCTTAGAACTGGACTACCATAGCACTGGAGGTGTGTGGTAAATATTTTAGTGCCCACCTTCAAGGAAAGGATAGCTTTGGGGTGACTTTGTGCTTCGCTCTGCCTTATGCTGCGTACTATATTGTTTCTCGTGAAAAAAAGTCTGTTTCCTCATGCGACCAGAAGAAGCGTGTGTAGCAAATTATCGGTTGAAAGATGAAGACTGCTTCTCTTCTAGCCCGAAAAAAACATTTATAGTTTTTCAAGATAAAATAACTTTCTCCACCTAGAGAAAAGCATACCTATATTCTTAAGCTACTGTCTAGTCGTTATATTAAATATCTGGCGGTCAATTACGAAAGCTAAATGGCTAACAAACCTGTTGTGGGAGTGGGGGCAGAGATTTCACATTCTCAGACGAATTATGATCTGCTGTTGCTATAGGAACTGGGACAGTTGGATCATGACAGCTTTTTAATGGAGGTTTACAAAAGCTTAACGTGGCGAGGAATAACAACATCTATTTCAATTTAAAAGAAAAAAACACAGTGCTCCCTATTTCATTGTATAGAGCAGCGGCTCTGTCATAATATTTGAATTTGGCATCTCCAGTGGGCCATTCCTCTCGGACTGCCTAACGGATCGCAGGTGATACTTTGCGCCTGGGGCATGTCTCCAAGACGCAGCATCCTGCCGGCAGACCCTCTTCCCCCAAACCTGTGATCAGGAGGCAGGAGGCGGGAAGGCACATGGCGCCATTTTGTTTCTCTGCTTCCCAGGAGCCAGGCGGAGGTTATGTTTCTCTTGTCTCTCTCCAGCGTGCGCAACTAATAATCACGTCTCCGGTAGGAATGCGAAAGGATAACAGATTCCTTTCAAGGTAACCATTTGAATCTACAGCCCCATCCCCTTGTTTTTCAGCCATTACTTCTTAAATGCAGTGACCTGTAAAAGGTCGCGTGCCGCGGCGACTACTTAGAGCGGATGTGTGTGTGTTCAGACACGTCGCAGAGTCAATTGACACCTGTGAAAAAGTGGGGGGTGAACGTGGCTCCGACACCTCGGAGGTAAGCAATTACAATGGTGTTCAAGGTTCAAAGGCATTTTCTTTTTCTTGAGCAATTTCGCAGAGCTTGATGGGTGTCAAAGATCAGGCTATTACATTTCCGAAACATGCAGGTTGGTTAAGCGGCGTGATTGAACGCCTTGCGAGAGCACTAGGGTCCCGCTACTGAACTACAGAACGAGCCCGGCATTTCTTCCTTTTCCTTGAAAAATCTCTTTGTCTTAAATATTTATCGCCACAGAGAGCAGTTTAGCTTCAAAAGTGCTGCTTACCTCTTCAGCCGTTCTGATTCTCCTCTCACACACATCAATTAACCATTTTTATAAACCCCGGCTTCCAATTTGTTGAAGGATTGTAGGCCTACGAAAGTGAGTTATCATTAGAAAGGTCGTGGTTGAGTATTGGTGTTTTTTTTAAGGGAGTCATCCTGACTGGTGCCTCCACTAAGACGAGGTAAGGCAGTATCCTTAATGTGTCACTACAAGCTTGAGCCAAATGACATTGAAATGGTCAGGAGGAGGGAGGCTTTTTGCTAGTGGCGGCGTTGACTGTACAAACTTGGACTTCGTTCTATAAGTTTCTTTGCATACTTATTGTGGGTTGGCCAGGCAGGCTGATAATGGCAGTATTTTCAAGTTAAGATGAATCTTTGCCTGCTGTACTATATACCCCTGGTGCTAAGAACTTGTCATGCTTGACTTTTTTTTTCACCTCTAGCACAAGAACCACTGGTGTGTCCTTATTTACTGGCCCACTACTGCTACGTTCACATAACAATGGAGCTGATGAATTACCGAACACACCAAGTCGCTTCTATGGCTCAGGAGGGCTGTTAGGATTTTCTGGGGGGGAAGAAGACACCACTAAACCCCCAGAAGGTACGCCAAGGATACACACTCCCAAATTCATACACTATTAATGCACAAGTATCCCTACACCTTTTGGCTGGTCACAATGTTGACCGCTTTACTATCGCTACGCCCATATTTTTCACTCAAAACCAACCTTTTTTCTGCGTGTGAACAGCTGTGGATTTTGAGGCTGGGCTCGGCTGCTACCTAGGTACTCCTACCAAACCCAGACGTTTCTGAAAAACAGACACCCAGGGGAGTCCAGGGTTCTATGACTCGTGGATTTCATGAGGTTTTTTTTGTAATTCACATTTTCCTCACATTTCTGTGAGGGAAAGTTCTGTAATTTGCAGGGAGCCACAATTTTCCTACCACCCAGTGTTCCCACATGTCTCCTGATATAAATGAAGCACTCTTATGCCTTCAGGCCATGTCCGTGCTATATAAAATTGCAAAAAAAGAAAATAAATAAATGATACTCATCTTGTGTGTCTGGGCCTAGTCTCCTGGACAGGAAAGACCCCAAACTGCAACATGGAAATATGACATTATCACATTTAAAACCTCATTTTTTTTTTTGTTATGTGTATACATATGGAGTTTGAGCCTGGGCTTTGTTGCCACCTATAGAAAAATACCAAACCAGACATTTCTGATAACTAGACACCTGGAAGAGTCCAGGTGATGTGACTCCTGTGACTCCAGTAAGGGTTTTTCTTACCCAGAAGCCCTTGCAAGCCCTACATTTTGTCAAAAGGCAAACCTTTCCCCTCATATTTCTGTGAGGGAAAGTTGCTGAATTTTTAGGAGCCCACAAATTTTCCAACGCTCGCAACAGCACTCTCATCAACAAACCACCACTATTCAAGGGCCCCTCACATTCATACGCACACAGGAATAAAACACTAATCACACTGCCACTCAACCAGTCATCAGCCAATTTACATACAAACAAACCTCTTGCAAACCATTACACACACTACACTAGTCAACAGCCACACAGTAGTCACTACAGGCATGCTGCTTGCCACTATTGGGGTTTAGTACCTAGACCAAAGTTTCACTTTGACCATGACCATCTGCCTTCTACGTATACTAGGTCCCTATAAAAACAAACCTAGGAAAAGCTTTGACTACCTGTTCATGTCTGTCTCACCCAGATTCCTAATACCAGGAGAGGGTCAGGTGCACCTTTATAAATCTCTCAATGTGGCAGCCTGATTGGCCTCAGAAAAACGTTTCTTTCATGTGCCTTAAGCTCATTCACTGCACTAAACCCAGCTCCCTCCAGTGTGTCGAAGTAAGTTTAGGGTTCTGATGATGCATTAGGGGCCCATTCCCCAAAAACTGTGAGCAAGTCGACCTTTGAAAACTGTGCTAAACATGCTTGAGTAGAACTAGCTACTAAGTTCCCTAAAGAAACCTCCTAGCAAGGCTAAGGACCTTAGGGTGTGGTGGACAGGATACTGAGTCAAAATATGACTCATGTTCTGTCCACTGTTATGTGCAGTGCATTGACATTCACTAGAACTACAGTTGTCTAACTATCACCGTGATTTGATATGATAGCGGATAAAGGTGGCAACCATGCAAAAGAGTGATAAATTTGACCATTTGGGGGGCAGTACAGTGATCTGCATGTCAGTCCTACGTTGACCATTTGCCTCCTACCTGCACAAGAGTCCCATGAATACAAATCTAGGATAATCTTTGACTGCATGTTCATGTCTGACACACCGAGTTCTAATACCTCAAGGGTTCCATGTGCACCTTTACTAACACCTCCCAGTGGCAGCCTGCTTAGGCTCAGGAAGACTTGTCTTTCATGCCCTTTCAGTACACTCACTGCACTAAATCCAACTCCTTAAACTTGGTGGCAATAGTTGAGCTTGCCTAAGAATGCACTCAGGCCCATTCTTTGGCCAGTGTGGGCAAATTGACCATTAAAAAGGGGGCTAAACATGCTGGGAAAGTGCTTTAAGGTTTGTGGAACAGGCTACCCAGTCGATTTTGAACAACCTGTCCTAATCTGATTGGTCTCAGGGCAATGCAGTAGAATTATCATTGAAAAGCGGTATACGCTGCAAAATCAAAAACCTGTCTGTTCATTGCCAGTGCAAAGCTGGGTGTTGCCCAGATCATACGTGCACACCAGCAGGACTGTATGGCTGGTTTGTGCACTAGTCAGATGATCAGCGTTGGGCCCAGAATTCTTTCCAGCTCCCCAAGTGAAGTGTGAGTCCACTGGTGTACCCTAAATTAAGACACCAGAGTGCTTCATGCTCCATCGGAAACTGTTCGGCACACAAATATGTTTGGTGCACAATTTTCTCAAGGAAGCCTTCATCTAAGAAAAGATGGAAGTAGTCAATAGACAAATTAATTGCAGTATTGACCTTACATCCAGCATCTGCAGTGAATGGGAAAATGTGTGGCTGAACAAAATTAGGAGGCTGGCAAGTGAGCACACAGCCTGTGCCCTGCAGTTTATCTGCTTGCACTCTGGATTGGTCTACCCTGTCACTGGCTCGCCACTTCCCAGATTATGCTTGCGAAGGGACATCACAACTGCTTTGGCTATGTTCCTCAGAATCACTTAAAGATGAGTCATCATCAGAAGGAAATCCAACTGAAAAATCACTTCCAGATTATACTCTCTGATTATCGTCCGTAGATGCTGTCTCAGTATCTGACCCTGCCTCAGAGCTCTCCTTCTTAATTTGAGTTAGAGCCTCAGAAGCAGTCATCCAATGAGACACCATCTTTGTTTGCTCTCTAAAACGTTCTGGCTTAGGTAGAATATAGAACACATGCATAGCAATGCTTTGTATGTGCTATGAGCTGAACAAAATGGAATGCAGTGCTGTGAGAGTGCAGTAAAGTGTGATCACAACGCCAGTCTCAAAGGTAAAAACACTTATCTGAGTCAAAGCTTCTCCAAAAAAAGGTTAGGGAAAAATAACTAAAAAATAAACTTAGTTCAAGCTGCAACACACTCAATTAGGCAAAAGCACTTAATACCAAATTTGCCACTCTTGCCATGAAAAGCTCCTTTGTGAGGTAAGCTCCCTGTGAAAGAGCAGAATGCGGGTGACTCACAATGAAGTGAGCTGTGTGCACCATGTGCTCCCTGTGCTTCTGCCCACCACAGCATAGGACAGTGTGTCTGCCCACATCAGCCTCCGAACAGTAACTGTGCTTTTCAAATTTTACTTCCTCCTAACTTAGCAAACATCACCTTGCAATGGCTGGACCCTCTTCAGCCACTGATAATTTATTCCGTCAGTCACATTTTGCTTCCACCCACCAAACCGTAGGGCAATCTATCAGCCCACTTCTGTCATTGATCTGTTATGGTGCCATTCACATTTTACTTCCACCTACCACAACATATGTCTTGGGGCAGTGCCCCCCTCTTTATTCATTTTTTTTTTTATTGTGCGGCTGTGAGGGAAGGTGGTTGGAGGTTGGTTTTCTCAGAAATGCTCTGGGCAGCAGAATCGTGGGTAGGAAAAATAGCTGCCACATTTTTCCTTTCATTAGTGGTGAGGGGTGATCACCCCCCAGGAAAGAGCAAATCATTCAACTTAGTTGGGGGGGGGCAAAAAAAATGATATTGTGCCCCAAAAGTGCGATTCCTGCTCATGGAACTCAGTACACACATGTTCCTACTAGCACGGTCTGGTGCGATCTGTGGCGTCAGCTCACTGTGTGGCATGCTGATGTCACGGATGGGTGGGTAATGGGTTGGGGGCTGACACCAAAGCTTTTCCACATCAGCCCCCACAGGTGCCCACATGGGGGAAACCGTAGGTGCGAGCACCCTCCCCTCCTTTTCACATAGACATCAGTCACCGGCTTTCCACTTAAGTCTGGGGCCACTGATGTTTGTTTGCTTAAATCATGAACTTCCTGAAAGCTTAGGTCCTCTGGTTGTGGATTTTGACTGTCTCTAAGATCACAGGTTACCAACTTTACTGTGGGTGACCAGCTGCTTGATAACTGTGCTTTGCCAGGAACCTAAAACAGTTTTTAAAGATTACAGAGAATTCCTTTTCAATGGATGATACTATCAGGTGAGCATTGGGATGGAGGTAGCAATAATTTATGTCTCATTCTGAAGCCAATAGCACAGCAGGATGAGTTGCTAGAGAGAGGATAAGGTGTGTATCATCCTTTCCATCTATAAGGGTCCTAAAATATTAAATCCTTTTGGTAAAAATTCAACCGGCAGCCTATTTGCTATAATCCAGTCTATGATAGGTAACATCACTCGCTACTTCCAAGTGAAGGTAATACAGACACTGGAGAGCATTTGATACTTAAATGACCATTGATGGTCATCAACTCAGCTTCTTCTAATGGGGTCATAAGCTACCTGTCAAAAACATTTTTATAGATCAATGTGTTCGGTATGCATTCTGACTAAATCATGCACAATGCTTTCTCAATTGACGTTTTCATTGCCGAAGGTATAAACTTGTTATTTTACAGGTACTTCTAGCTGTCCAATTTCCTCATGGGTGACAAAGCTTGTGATTAAGACAATCCAATATAGACTCCCAACAGCCACAAGTTCATCAATGAATGGGTGTAGTTATCATTACTGACAGTGTGAAACACGTTTTCTCCTGTGAAGCAATGGCCATGTTTCGATCTGCTCTGATCAGTTGGTTTTGAAAATAGTGGGCTGTGAGTATGGCCTCTGATGGAAATCTAATTGTGCTCCTTGTTTGAGAAGAATGACATTTGTGGAAATCAACCATTTCACTCCTTGTCAAAGTGCAGGCAACTTCACTCAAGGGCTTTAAAAGTTTGTGCTTTACTCCTAGAATTTTGTAATTCCAAAGGCAAAACAGAAGTTGGATTTCAATCCAGATTTAGGTTGTATAAAGATATCTTAAGACGGTATTTAAAAAATATGATCTTCCTATCCATTCTGTTGGAAACAAGGACATTCTAAATGTTATATTCTCTCAAACATTAAGATATGTATTTAAATAGGATCCGATCAAATTGCAGGGTAGTCCTGTGGCCTTTTTAGAACATCCAGCCTCATTTAGCATTCCGCAGATGGGTTACTCCTCACAATGTGACGGCTATTCTGCTCACCTTATTACAAGTGCCATTGGATATAACACACTTGAAATAAGGCTTACAAGAACCCATCCTCCAAACTCTAAATCCGGCCCATAGATCTTATAAAATCATGTCCTTCCCTTTGGGCTCATTTGAATTCTGAGTGTTGGTACAAAGCAGTAGCTGCTGCCAATCTTAAACTTTAATTACCAGTTTTTTACCCCTTGAGTGTGGACAAAATGACCATCACATTCAGGGACCAGGTCTTGGGAAAAGCCTGAGGTTCACATTTCCTTTCTCCACCAAGGATTGTTGCCCTAATAGGAACCCAAATCCTGTGTCACAAATGACCTTTTCAATGAGGGAATGGCTCCTCCTTGTGGTCCTCATGATGGAAAAATGTGTCAAAGCAAAGGCTTGTTGCCTCGTTTGGTGGTTCAGTTAGATCTTAATTATATGATCAATGGCATACCTTTGTTGCTGGGAACCAAGATACGTGGGAGAGCTAGTGTTTGAAAAGGGGAGGCTCCCCTTTCCAAATGTTCCTCTCCTAAATGGATTCTCGCACAGAGAAGACAGAAGACTCATGATGCCTGATCAAGAATCCACAACAACAACAAGGTGATGGATGAAATGCGTGAATTAATCCCAGCAACTGGCAATCGGTCTGGCCGTATCCCAATCCATAGTGGGTCCCAGGTTCACTGTGCCACTGGAGCTCAGATATACCTTGCTGAAGAGCCCTAACGAGGTTGAAGCCAGTTTTAGGTTGCTTGTGTTATGGTTCAGGGAGGACCTCGTCAGGACGTTGGGGCTGAATAGTTCCCATGAGGAGCAGCGTCAAGACTAATTTATATATGACTGGGCCCAAATTAAGGTGGCATGGTGGGCAAAGAACAATGGATTGGGATGCAGCCTGACTGATTACAAGTGGCTGAGATTAATTCAGGCATTTCATCCATCACATGTTGTTTTTGCATTTGATAAAGAATCCAGACATTGGGTGAGGAGGGACTTTTTAATAGTGTAGCAGACATACTTGGCATATGGCTGACTCCTTCAGGAGGGAAAATGTGACTGAGCTTTTTCACTGATCAACCCCTAGCGCTCTCTTTCTGCTCCAAGAAAGGAAACCCCACTGGGCACCAGAGATAAAATGTTGGGGCAGTTTCTTTTAAAATGCAGTCTGTGTCTGAGAGAATACTTCCACTCCTCAGGCAACAAAGCACAAAGGAAAAGCACCATCGGAAAAGGGAGTTTCTCCCCCATCCAGCAGTGCTCCTCCAAAATAGATCCTGCGAAGACTGCAATCTCTGAGTGGGAATCCTCATTAGGAAACCAGGGTCAATGGAATGGGGAAGTGGACCTGCACATCTATTGGCAGACTCTCTTGGAGTGAAACAGATATGGCAAACTGCAATTAGGGGAGCTACACCCCCGACCTGCATGTATGAAATAGGATTTAGTTCACCAGCTGGCACTATCTCTAGTAACAAGTAGGGATTGTGGGAACAGATATTTTGTTCAGCTTTGAAATAATCCTTTCCTCACGTGTTGCATTTTGCACAAACAAATTGTGAATGAACTGGCCAGTTAGTGCGCTTTAAGTTGAGGCATTAATACTGCTCCCCAAGCCTATTAGCAAGATGTGCCAAAGTGGCTCCCAACTGGACCACTAGTTCAACCCATAGAAACAATACAGTATCAAGTAAAAAAGCTGCAAATGAGAGAACAATGTCAACAAGCATTGCCAAAGCCTATAGGTCTTGCTTATGAGAGCAATTGCCTTTGACAATGATTTTAGCCATGCTGGTGTTTTGCCTGCATTGAGTTCCTGGCATTCCTGTCTCTGTGACATGGGTGCTTTATGCTGTTGGTTCCTGGGCACTGAGTCCAACTGAGGGACTTGTGTGCAACACTGACTCAGGGCCTTGTGTCAGTATTGCCTGCTTTCTTAGGAAAGGCAATGAATGTTTGAGAAACTGACTTAGGAGCACCATTTTGATCTAAGGATAAGGTGGTGGAAATAAGAGTGTAAGATCACCTGATGACTTCTTGCCAACAGAGACAATGTGTGAAATAAGAGTGTAAGGTCACCTGTTGATTCCTTGCCAACAGAGACAACGTGTGAAATAAGAGTGTAAGGTCACCTGATGACTCCTTGCCAACAGAGACAATGTGTGAAATAAGAGTGTAAGGTCAACTGATGACTCCTTGCCAACAGAGACAATGTGCTTCTGTCCTGGGTTTACAAGTAACCAATTGCATTTCAGGAGTTGTAGCTCTGGTTCATCTCAGTTGAGGCATCTTAAGTGCACACACCTCAAAACAATGATTTGTAAGGGAGAAGACCAGACTGTAGCCACTGCGTCTTTGCCGCATGAGGTGATGAAGTGAGTTTCTCACCTTAACAGAGTAGACTAGATCAAAGGTTCAAGTCAACTCTGACTAGTAGACAATGAGCCTTGGAGTTGTGAAGTTGGATTGGGAACAACATAGACAAGAACGTTGTGGATGCGCACGCTAATGTAACTCCCCTGTGTGAAGGTGAAAAAGCCCAATCGGGCTTTCTTCCAGGGCATTTAATGGTTCTTAGTGTTAGTTGAAATACCCACTGCCCTTCACATTTCCAGTCTCTGCACACTTCTGTCGCGACACACCAAAGTGGATTGTTTAACACAGAATGCACAGCCACACCTGAAATCCCTATTGCCCACCATGGCTTAAGACCCGAGCCAGAGCTTACCTTCCTCCATTCTCCACCTGTCACTGGCTTTTAAACAGCAGCACAGCAGTGCCTGAGTGCTTCCGAGAGTGGTAGTTCTCTGCCTGACCCTTATTCGGAAAAGAGGATTGATAACTCTCCATATACAGTGCTACTGACCCGAGCACACTGCCAGTGTCATTACAAGCTACTGTTTTTTTACTACATTTAGCTGCATTTCCTATAAAGAAGAGAAAGGCACTGGACACTACGAGACACATAAGGAAACTGACTTCTTATTGGCAGTCCGGAAGCTAGCCATCGAAATGAACACGGAATGCGTGAGCAACACAGGGAAGGGCAGGCGGAGGCAAAAGAAACATGGGGAAAGGCAAGGGAGGGTGCAAAAGCAACACAAGGGAGGGCGAAAGGTACTTGGAAGCAACACAGGGGTTAGGGGAAACAACACAATGGCCACGGGTGGAGGGAAGGAACAGTGGGGGAGAGTTGGAGGCATGGATAGAGGAACCTGCACAGAAAGGCGTGAGGAAGCAAAGGAGAAAAGCACACTGGTGAGCGCAAAAGGGAAGGGGCAGGGAGAAGCATATGGGTGACACAGAGCAACATGGAGTGCAGGAGGAGAGAGGTGAACAGAGGAGACACTTGGAAAACACATGCACTCTCATGGAATGCCTAGCACAGAAGATAAAATAGTGCTTGAAAAGCACTAGTGGAATCAGATATGGCAGCCAATCAAAGAGATAGTAACGAGGCAACGCTCCATGAGAGGGACAACTATAAAACTGACAGACTGGGGCTGGGACACAAATAAGATGCATGCAAATCAGAGTGAAAGGCAAGCCAAACAAAGGTAAGCAGTAGTCAGGGTACAAGCCCTTCTTTGTTCTTGGTCAGCCACAATATTTCTTGCACCAGGCAGGGCCTGCACTGTCTTGTAACCACGACCCAATAAATCACAAGCACATTGTATGACAGTAAATCACACACATGTTCAATGACTATAGCACTGATTCTTTCATCAACGAAATAAAAACGTATGTAACCCCCTTTATACCTATGTGGACAACATGACCAACATGCACTTAGCACTCCTTTTGTAATGTTAACCCCTTCTCTGCCAGGCCTTTTCCCCCTCGGGTGACAAACGTTTATTTTGGCTAATTGGGGCAGTTTGCGCTTAGGCTTTTGTCCATATAAGCTACCCACACCAAATTTGCGTCCTTTTTTTCCAACATCCTAGGGATTCTAGAGGTACCCAGAGTTTGTGGGTTCCCCTGGAGGAGACCAAGAACTTAGCCAAAATACAGATAAAACTTTGTTTAAAAAAAAAAGTGGGAAAAAAGGACTGCAGAAGAAAGCTTGTGGTTTTTTCCTTGAAAATGGCATCAACAAAGGGTTTGCGGTGCTAAAATCTTCCCAACCCAATTAAAATAGGCTGATCTGCCCCCAAGGGGGGGCAGAAATGGGCTAAAATAAATTTGCCCCCCAGGTGAGCGACCCTTGCCTAAGGGGTCGCTCCCCTTCTGTAAAATCGGCGCAATAAAATCCCTGGTGTCTAGTGGTTTCTCCCTCCCTTTGGGGGCAGATTGGCCTAAGAAAAATAGGCCAATCTGTCCCCAAGGTAGGCAGAAATGGCCTAAAATAAAATTGCACCCCAGATGAGCGACCCTTGCCTAAGGGGTTGCTCCCCTTGCGTGAATCTGTAAAAAAATAAAAAAATCCCTGGTGCCTAGTGGTTTCTGCTCCCCTTGGGGGTATATCGGCCTGACTAAAATAGGCCGATCTGCCCCCAAAGGGGGCAGAAATGGCCTAAAACAAATTTGCCCCCCAGGGGAGAGACCCTTGCCTAAGGGGTCGCTCCCCTTGCGTGAAACTGACATAAAAATAAAAAATCCCTGGTGTTTAGTGGTTTCTGCCCCTCTTGGTGGCAGATTGCCCTAATTAAAATAGGCCGATCTGCCCCAAAGGGGGGCAGAAATGGCCTAAAATAAATTTTCCTCCCAGGGGAGTGACCCTTGCCTAAAGAGTCACTCCCCTTGTGTGAAACTGACATAAAAATAAAAAATCCCTGGTGTTTAGTGGTTTCTGCCCCTCTTGGGGGCAGATTGCCCTAATTAAAATAGGCCGATCTGCCCCAAAGGGGGGCAGAAATGGCCTAAAATAAATTTTCCTCCCAGGGGAGTGACCCTTGCCTAAAGGGTCACTCCCCTTGCGTGAAACCGACATAAAAAAAAAAATCCCTGGTGTCTAATGGCATCTGCCCCCCCCTGGGGGGAGCAGGAAAGGCATAATAAAAAAAGGCCCCCCAGAGGAGTGACCCTTGCCCAAGGGGCCGCTCCCCTTCATTGTTTACTTTATGTCAACAAACATCCCTGGTGTCTAGTGGGCATTTCTGCAGCCGATCACTTTACTGTCGGTCTGCAGAAATGTTCAGAAAGACATGGAAGGAAAGGAAAAGCCGTTCCTTTCCTTTTGTGTGTCTCTGCCATCCCCCATCCTCCGATCCGAAGAGAAATGCTTTCATTTCTCTTCTGATCGCGCTAGAAGCTGAGACGTCATAAGACATCACAGGGGTGCGGTGGGGATCAGGGGTTGGAAGGGGAAGTGCGGTGGGAGGCCCTTGGGGGGAGCACTAACGCTTCCCCCGAGAGCCGGGTGCAGGACGTAATGGTTACGTCCTTTGCACCGAGTGGTGTTGCCGAGGACGTAACTGTTACATCCCGGGCACCCAAGTGGTTGAGGAAATGCAGGTGCTGTCCTCCCATTAAGGCTCAGGAAAACCTGTTTTGCTCCCACCATAGGCTTCCTTGCCATATGGTTTTCTCAAGGGGAGGAGTAGAAGCACTTCCGCTTCTACTGAAGGGGATATATCTGCCAAACCTGTGATGTCAGATCATGAGGGGGCAGAAAAATTAGAAAATCACAAAGCTGTTATGTGCCCATGAAAATATGGTCATGAGGCTACAGTTCTATGGGCCATAACTCTGTCCCTGGTCCCTATTTCAATGGAAGACATATTATTTGAAAAAGAAGACTAAACCTCTACAGTGATGTCCCGCCTCCTTTCCAGTGATATCTCTCCTGAATGGATTTACAGTGGGAATTGTGGCATGGGCGCAGTCCCAATGCCTGAATGACCCTTCAAGACACTATTGACGTGAGTAAGAATTCACATTTGATATTAGAGACACTAGAACAAGAGGAAGCTCCCGCCTGGCAGTCTGAAGGTCGACTTCTCCACGCCAAGCCAGACAGCCGTTACTCTCCCTCCTTCAACACTTCCATTCCAGAAATCAGGTCAGGGCATGCCACCTTAACCTCCCCCGCCCATTTTGTGGAAAGGGAAAGCCCACTAGATATCATGAATTGTGAATGGTACAGAAGGCCTCTCCTTGCACAGGCCCTACTCCACCCAACCAGGGTCGTCTGTTTTTCCCATAACTAGCAGAAGTGGGGGAAGATTGGAGTATTGCCCAATTTGTACCCCCAGGAGCAAAGAAAGCAATGGAGATGGTAAAGGTGGGACAAAGGCATCCCTTGTGTCTGGAAGCACAGCTCCCCACTCCATTTCTGTTCTTTTATTGCTTAGCCACATTATTGATGTCAGGGGGCCATTTCTGGTCTCCCAATGTTGGCAGAGGGGTGGAAGCTAATGATCTCCTCTTTGCTCCACCTACTCAAAGATTATGGCTTCTAAAATGACCATAAGATGACTGCAGCCCAAACACTCATCCTTCGAGGAGGGCAACAGTGTCCTCCTGGAAGCATTAGTGTTTGAGAAACATGATACAGCTGCGATCCCAGAACAGGATGGGGTAGGCAACAAATGGGGAATGCCGCTCCTTGCCTGTCATCTTGGTGGACCTGAAATGCCTCCAAAGCCCCTGAGTTCATTGTGCGTAAACAGAAACAGAGAAGTGAAAAGCCAGGCAAACTAGCACATGGAGTGCCTCAGTCAAATTTTCTTGTAATTGTTCCCACTGCTTTTTCTTACACGGAATGTCCTCCAAATATCAAAACCATTCCGAAAAAATTACAAATTCTTTGTTTCGATATAGGGTAATTATGGTATTTGGATCAGGGGTCGACCGACACAAGCAAACTTATCAGCACTGGGCTTTTATGAAAAACAAAGAGCTTTGCATCAATGCCAGTATCATTTCTCACCTAAAATGCCCTACAAATGTCAAAACTATAAGTAGAAAACCCCAGTTTCACTGGATAATGGCTTCAGTATTTGTACATGGGGCAAACTGGCACCCAGGGAGCTGTGTTTCCATGGAGCACTAGTCCTGTGACTTGCCTTGTCTCCCCTCAAGCACTACTCAAATATCCCTTAGGGTTTCTTACTTTAATCCTCGTGTGCCAACTTCTTTAATCACATTTCTGGTCCATTAATAATCACATAAATCAAGCAGTTTCCATTTATTATTTTCTATTTATTTTTGTTTATTTAATTTTTTTCTGTATTTCATCGAACATATTAAGTGCATCTGTAATCCCCAGTGCATTTAAATTTCCCAATCCATTTCGAACTGCCCACAGTCCTTCGTCAAGTGGTCTCTGGGTGTTATTGTGGGGTTGAGTACCTCTCAGTATGTAGCGTGAGGACCACATTAAAACTATATGGACTTTACACAACTCCCAGTGTAATGCCAGGGAAAAATATTGTAAAGTAATTTAATTTCAGGAAAGTAGCTACTGAAATGCCAGTAGTGTTGGATTCCTCAATCCTGGACTGGTGTGATCCAATCCAAGACCTCTGGCATCCAAGAGAGTCACTAATTTGTATCAACCAACTAAAATCCAACTGAACCCTGATAAGTCAATACTTTCTTCTCAATCTTTCCAATGCTTTCAGAAAAAAAAGTCTTATCGTCACCACAATGTAGCAAAAATGTGTTACTTCAGAAACAATGATAGAGCGAAATTCACTGTATCTCTAACTACGACTCATCTCTCAGGTACTTATGGGTAGATGCCCTCATCTAAAAATCACAAGAAATCAAACTATGATTCAGAGTTAAGTCAATGAGTCAAGGTTAACATCTCTCAGATGCCCTTTAGCTTCAGAAGTAGATTTTAATATGTTTCATATCCATGTTCCGATGTAAGCATCTGTGGAAAGCACCCCTTTAAAACAAGGTGCTACAGCCTTTCAAGTCATGAAGGTGCTAGGTCACATGGTTCCTCCAGCCATTTGCAAGGTGCACTGGCCTCTTAGCCATGCTCTTTAACTCCTTTATCGTACCACTATACCAGTTCATCTCTCTCAAGCAGGGGCCATTCAAAAGTAGCATTCTTTGTGGATGTTATTTGTCTGATGGAAAACTCTGCAACACTCTCCCGCCGATAATTTGAGAATCGAAGGTCAATGAAAAAACATAAAGGATCAAATTAACTCAGAATACTAAATATAACTGTGATGTCTAAAACACTAGCACTTAAGTTGGTTGGGCATCTTCCCTTGGGCTAGACCAAAGATAAAGGGCCTGATTTAGATTTTGGTGGATGAGTTACTCCATCAAAATGGTGATGGATAGCATGTCTGCCGAAATATAAATCCCATTGTATATAATGGGATTTAGATTTCAGCGGACTGTCATGGGCATCTAACGCTTGTCAAGTAGGAGAGGACGCATGCCAGGTTTCTAGCATTCCCTCTGGATATTTTAATTAGTTCCAAAGCTCATTGTATGCTCATTTTCCTTTGTAGATAGCCTGAAAATCTGTCAAGTACCCTACAGATACTTGGATCACACATGATCTACATGTGTATATGATCAAATCCCATGCAACAACCATAACCTATTCACACCGGCAATGGACAACAATGGGGGCCCAACAGGGGGGTTTTGTCAACCTGAAGCATTTAAAACAACTACGTGCCAAAGGTGTCCTACAAGCTTTTCTTTAGTGCAAACATTATTTTAACCACCACAAAGAGAACCATCATTGGGCACAGCTACAACACTGAGCATTGTCTCCTTTTATTAAGAGCTTTACAGTGTTTTAAAACTTTGCCTTCCAGCCAACTGCTTTGCCATCAGTTTCATGTATCTATCTCTGCAACTCGAAAGGTGAGACATCAAAGAAATACATAGGCAGGTGGGAAGGTGAGCTAGGTGAGCATATTCCTCTTGAGATGTAACAATAAGGCCAAGAGCAACTTTATCTACAACATTCAACACAAAGAGAATGCATATAAATATACAGATGGTATATACACTCATCTAAAATTGCCATCATAAATCCAGGCACAGGCACCATATGCTGAAGTGGCTGCGTCTTTCGCAGGTAGATGAACCTCTGATACACATATAGTGTATCCTGAAAACACTAGGAAGTGGGTTATATCATATGTAGAGTAAAATTCAATTTTGGGAAATTTTATGTAGAAATTTCTGTTGAAGTCTGAAGTCATTCACACTTGTCAATTTACTTATTTTAAGTGAAGTTGAGAGGTGCTTACCTTTGGAGAAAAAAACTCCCAACCTTACGTTGATGTAATGTATTAAATTCTTGTAGCAGCAAAAACAGATGTTTACACATAGGGCCTGATTACAACTTTGGAGGACGGTGTTAAACCGTCCCAAAAGTGACGGATATACCACCTACCGTATTACGAGTTCAATAGGAAATAATGGACTCGTAATACGGTAGGTGGTATATCCGCCACTTTTGGGACGGTTTAACACCGTCCTCCAAAGTTGTAATCAGGCCCATAGTGTACAAAGAATGCTGTAAATTATGTGAAGTAATAGCTGTACAGTTATGTGCAATGCAGGTTAAATTTTTGTAACTTAAACTCAAGAACCTAGGAGCATTGCACATATTTTGACTTTGACATACGAAAAATTAGTTTTGGTTTGTTTTTTAGTTCTTTGATCAAGATATTTATCATAAACGATGAGGCCACGCTTGCTGTCAATGTCTGACAAGGGTCAGTCATTCACACCTTTTTTAGAGACTCTGAGGAAAGGGCAACCAGATCTGTAAGCCGCACTGTATGTACCACTTGTAACATGGGTTACAGGGAGGGAGGCCTCCAGAAATTAATGCCAGAAAGCGCAAGGAGGAGAAAACACAGAAAGGCAAAAACAACCTCTATTGTGCTGGGTCCCAAGAGGGGAACAGTACTTACATGGATGGCCTTTTTGCTCTGGCTAAGACCAGGACTGGAAGGGAGCTGAAATTAGCAGAGCAGGAATAGAGCCAGAGTAAGACCAGGACTTGATCAGAGCAGGAGTTAAGGCCAGGACTGGAGCTGGGCTGGAGCTGGCAGGCCTGGAACAGAGCTGGAATAAGACCAGGACATGTGCAGGCCTGAAGCAGAGCTGGAGTAAGCCCAAGGCTGGCAGAGCTGAAGCGGGCAGGTCTGCAGCAGAGCTGGTGTAAGATCAGGCCTGGAGCACGGAGGAGCTTGGTCCTGACGTTGTCCTGACGAAAACCTGAGCAGAGCGGGAACCGTAGCTACAGCAAAAACAGTAAAAGCAAGCTAGAATTGTTATGTATGGATACTATGTTCAAAAGCTATTTATTTATCACTGGGATGAGAACCACCCATCAGAAAGAGGCCTGTGCACAGGCAACAACTGACAGGAAGAGGGTGGTCTCAGAAAGGAACACACTGGAATGGTGTTATGGTTTGACGACCATTTCGGAGAGGAGCCTCACTGAGGTTGGACTGGGGCTTCCTGCTTATAGCCACCCTCTTTGCTAGTCCAGAACCATAACAAGTGCTACATATTACATTTGAAACTTGTGTGGTTTGTTGTTTCTTTATGCCATAGCGTAAGGCAGGGTATATTGTGGATCACAGACTGAGGGGTTTTCAGGTTTAAATCAATAGGCATAGATGCTCCAGCTGAAATGGATTAGCTTGTTTAGGATTGCATCCCTTGCCTACTTGCAGTTGTTTGTTGACATGGTTCAACCATTCTTCTTTCATTTGGTCAGGACTGGCGGGGGCATATTTGGGTACAAGTGACTTATTCAGTGTTTTGGTTTCCTGAACAGACACTTGTGGCTGCTGTTTTTTTTTACAATAATTTTTCTGTGTTCAGTACTTTGTTCAGTACTTTGTTTTATAGAAATTACTATAAGCTTGTCTCCTTTGCTTAAACTTTAAGAAAAAGCTCTGCTGTCATAACTGCTAAATGTTTGGTTTCTATCCTGTGTGTTTTTTTTGCAACTACTCCAGAAGTCGTAAATTGTCTTATTTTTGTGCATTTCTTGAAATGTGGAAACATTCACTGTATTTGCCTGAAGGTTTCATACAAAATATTTCAGAATCTAAGCTCTGTTTCATTGCAACAATGTTCATTTTCTAAAGTTTGGATAAGGCTGACATAACTGACTAACTTCTTCTTCAGGTAAAGTCTCACAATTGAGGGCAGGTCTTCTGTGTTCACTGGTAGTCAACCTAATAATGTGTTATTGACCCATTACACAGATGTAACCTTTCCCTCTTTAGATCTCACATGCTGTTGCAAGTTCAGGCCTATGCCAGATGAATGTGTTTTGATGTATAAAAGTCATATTTGTCCTATTGTTGTAATCTGTGTATCGGGTTGATGAACTGTGGCCACATGTTCTTTGAGCTCTATTTCCTGAAATAATTTGGAAAAAGGAACACTTTTTGATGGTATTTGTTTGTGCTTTTAACTTTCTTCCACTAAATCTGTATGCTCAGAATTTTCAAAGCAAGCATTCTTATAGGTACAACAGTAAGTGGGGCGACATGGGTCTTAAACCTGCTTCACCTGTTATCTAAGGTAAAAGGAAACGTATGGGGTGAAAATCCATAATGAGTACCTGTGTTTTATTATCTCTTACTGACTGAATACATTTGTAAGGTGCACACTGCTGGTTCACACTTTTCTTCTGTTCACATTCCCTGCTGAGCTTAGTAGCTCCTCCCTCTTTCATCCATCTACTCTATTGATGCTTCAGTTAACATCTTGGAATCTCCATGTTTAGAATATTTATACATTCTTTATCTATCTTAATACTCCCATTGGAAATGAAAAACAGATCATCCATATATCTAACCCACAAGGGAATATGATGTCCAAAGATCTCATTCTTCTGTGTGCAGGCCATCTGCTCCTCCCCAGTCCATGAACAAATTTGCATAGCTGGGGGCAAGGCCGGCGACCTTGGCAGTTCCAGCATGGTGTCTGAAATAAATGTCATCAAGCACAGAGATTATTTCATGGAAGCACTCCAGCATCTGTAGCATTATCCTAGTGTGTCCATAGAAGTTGAGTGGTCATACTGCAAGCAAAGAACGTGTGTTTTAATCCTCTTCTCATATTCTGTCAGTGCAGGGATAGTTAACATCTAGTTACCCATCAAACACCTACATAACCTGCTTCTCAAGGAATATAGCTAATTACGATCCATAAAAATCTGTGCTGTCTCTACTGTAGGAGATTGATGTTAACACAAAAAGAGCATTAAAGAAGAAGAATATAGCATATTATAAAAATATAGCCATATTCTTCAATAGGCCCTCTTTCGAAGATACAATGGGTCTTACAGAGGGATCTGTGAGAATGTTGTGCACCACAGGCAACAAATAAAGCATTGGTACATCTGATTTGTCATTTCTCAAAAAGCAAAATTTGTCAAAATGAAGAACCCCTGTTTCCTCTGTGAACCTAGAGGAAGTTGTGGTAACTTGTTATCGTTGTTTTTTACTTGGTAAAATCAAAGACCTCACAGCAGCTAGAGCCATTTAACTAGCTGTATTATCCCGTTCAATACGGTTCCACGTCCATTATTAGTATAATACCCCATTTGTCAGAGGGTGTAATAATATGGTGGGAACATTGTTTAATTTTTTTTTATTTGTTCGTTAATTAGTTTTCTACTATGGGGCCTGTCTCTTTTATTACTCAGTTATATCAATTCCTGAATTATCACTTTGTGATAATTATTTAAGCATCAGTGTTGTTGCATGGCAATTGTGGATTATTTCTAGACTTAATCCTAAAAACATTGTAACTCATTCATTGATGTCTCAGATTTAAAGAACTATTATTTAGTTATATATTTTGTTTGTAGTTACATCCATGCTCTGGTCCAACTCATATAGTGATAATACACAATCTACATCATGCACACTAAATTCACTCAGTGCGTGTGTCCACATAATGTTTCTTGACAGCCACTTTGTGTCCTTTCTTTAACTTTAGTTTGCTTATCAATAAAGATAATCCCGTTCGAGGAAAGGCATAGCCAAAACTTGTATTAGGCTAATCCCATTTCTAGAACTGATTTTTCATTTATGATCAGTGGATGTTTGGACAAAATAGCCACTGTTATTTATGTGCATATGGTTTGCAACTCTGTTTTAAAAGACGAAATTCATCTACGAAAGTAGGTCTAAATACTGTTCCTGGTATTTCCTTCATGTCGAAGCTCAGGTCTCAGCTGGAACAAGTAGTTTCAGTTCCTGCCAACTTTGGTTTGCAGCCTTTATCAAATCATTTGTAACGTTATGGACTCTTTTTGGGAAGGTGAGGATCTGACCTTTCATCAAGAAGAACAGTGTACTCATTTGCATAGTGATAAGGAACTGCTCAGAACAAACATTTCATATTCAAGTCTTTGGTTACTCATAGAAATCATTAATCATAGTATCTTCCAGTTTATGTTCTTCTTGTACAGTTGTTTCTGAGCAAACTTTGTAGTTACTTGGAGATGAAACAATCTTACATTATTATTTTGTTAGTACAGAAAGAGGGTCTGTCAGCTGATTTTAGCTTACAAAAGCATTTTCAAAGCACAGTGCTGCCAAGTATACAATACTTTACATTACATTGTATTGCACAAATGTCAAATATACCTCTTGCTGTACAGAAAATAAGCCTCAAAGTACAGCCTACTGTAAGGTGTTGTATCTTACACTTGAAATTTGCTGTGCAGTCCCATGGACAACAGGTCCTGCTGTTCTCATTAAACAAAACCTGTTGGATGCCTACTTTTGTCCAGCCTGTGCCCTATCCTAAGTATATAAATCTACACAACATTGGATTTCAGGGAATATCGCCTGCGACAGTAGTCTTCCAGCGTGCACACCTTCTGTTAATTCACATGCGAGCCCCTCTAGAGCTCCTCCTTTGGAATGGGTTTCTAAAGTATACTAGTCCAGAGCAGACGGCAATGAAAGTTCTGCCGGTGGAGGGTGCGTTAATACTCCCAAGAAGACTGCCTGCCAAGAACTTCGTTACCTGCCAAGAACTTTGTTACCAGCCAATAACATAAATGTCCTGAACTTTTGATTTTGGAGAAGAAAGTGTTATTCACCTCTGACAGTTCTCAAGTACACATTGCTTTTCTTAACTCTCACAATGCTCAACTCCACTTGCTAATGTGGAAAGGGTGCTTGCAGCTGGAAATGAAAGTGCTGTCAGGTGGTCAGTCTGAGGCCTCCAAGTGTTCTTAGCAGGGATGCCCAAGGGCTACAAAGGCTAAATAGAAAGTTTTCACATTCTTTAATGATAGAGGATACTTTGAGTATGTGAGACTGTTGTTACAGGTAAATATTTTCAGCGAGGTTAATTTGATATCTTTTTCATTAAATCTCACAGCATGGGCTTGTGATTGCATTTGAGTGTAGCTGTTGCTCCTTTCCCCTTCTTTTTATTTTAAAACGTTTACATATGCTTCTTTTATGTATAACACAGCGTGCATTTTTGCGTTTTGATTATCATGCTACTTTTTTCATGCTCTTAAGTAATTTCAGCAATAGAACAATTTGGATTTAAGTAATTTGATCAATCTCACTGACCAACAAGACTCTAACACTCAGCTCAAATAAAGCAATCTTTACTACTTCGAGCTAAGGGTATGCAAAATTCACGTAATTATGTGCAGTTATGTGAATTGCAATCTGTTATTTCGTGGTATGTTTTAGCAAGAAATGTGTCCTCGCGTCAATTTTTGCCCCACGGACACAGTCAAACAAGAGCACCATGTTCAACAGCTTATTGCATTCTGTATTTTTTATGCATTTATTGTAAATTTTTACTGCGATGGTATGCTTTGTGGTATGTATTTACAGCCAATAGCACATAATTGGCAGTGTGGCAAGATGGCATCATTTAGGGAATTTCATGTAAGAAACATATTGCGAGATTCCAGAAATTACTTAATTATGCCAGCACGCATGTGACATGAGTCTTCGGAGGACCTCGAGGAGTATTTCTATTATCAAATAGAATCTGTTTTCACATTAACTCCTGGTTGTGCTTGTTTTTTCTGGTACATTTTCTTCCCAGCAATTGTCCAGTACATCTGCCACACTTCTGAACATTTGCTTTCATTAGGTGGGTGGCATGATGGGTTCTGATGCTGTGTTCGTTTTTTTTAATTTGCACCACAGCTTCTGCACACAAGGTCTAATTCAATTTGGCCTCTTTCTGCAAATCTTGCAAATATGTTTTGCTTAGATATTAATAATTCACAGACACACTCCCAGGTATAGATTGTGCTAATGTGAATACCTGCTGGTCAGTTACGCCAGTGAGCAACAAGAACTCCGGAGCATTGAAATGATTTTAATCTAACTGAATTGTGCTATTTTCTGAAAGTACAAGCTGTAGTAAAGCTCCAAAGCAATGACTGGATCCATTAAGTGCAGGTAGAAGACCGAAACCACCATGATAAAAAGAGTGAGGCCTATGCAAGGCATAGCACAGATAAGGTGTCTTGTTACAGTAGTTGGTTGTTCAGTTCATCCTCAAGATGAATGCAGAAGTCTGGCTTCATTTTCTAGCCTCTCGAAGGATCTCAGGGTGTTAAACTTTCAGTGTAGGCTTCCAGTAGACTAGTTAGGTGGCTGCAGCATCATTGCAATGCCAGCAAATCGAATCAGATGTAGTCACTTATGTAAGTATACAAACGCTGATTGTAATTTGGCAAATACTCCTAACTAAAGAAAAGAGGGGGCGAAGGATACACAACTCTGCTCAAGCTTCCACTAACTCTGCCCTAGTAACACGTCCAGAGAAGGACCTCAGTAGTGACTTGCTGTAAGAAGGCGCTCTAATTTTCTGATGTGGAGAGGGAGTTTAAGATGAAAAATGCCGGTTTCACACATACAGCATACCTAAAGAATCCATTTACAAACATAGTTTTAATTATTAGCCTGCTTCTAATTACTTTATTTAGTGATATTACACATTGACTTCTTAAATAATCATTTTCCTCACACACGGAGATAGTTAAACACTAACATTTCCAAACCTTGGCATTCCACCTTCGGCATGACACCTTTAGTTCAGTGCTTAGATCTGTAAAATTAGAAAAAGGGGGAAAGCTGCGCACTCTTCATGCGATGGGCATGAATTAAGTTTGTTCTTGTCTAAATCAATTTTTCTCTAAAACTTTTTTTTTCCAAACAGTGTTTGAGCAAAGCAGTCAGTTTATTGAGACCAAGGGTGCAGACATGTGTTCTCACATCATTTCTCTTTGTCCCTTCATCAGCAAAAAGCTGTCAAACTGTATGATAAAAATAGCATTTTCTCAAAGGGAAAGCAGAAAAGGAGAGCAACAAAATAATTTCAATTTAATTTATTTCATTATGTTTATCCAATGTGTTTTCTTATTAAGCATTTAAAACACAAGTACTTTTATCCACAACTGTAGATAAAATGACATACATTCATGGTAAGCTTAACAGGCTAAGAACATAGATCATTTCCGAGCCCTACTGCAACCTCCAGAAATCACATTCCCACTAATAAGTCTAATTCAGAAGGGCGGGTACAAGTGTCATATTAAATAAAAAGGACCATGTTAACAAAAATGCCTTTGGTTTTAAAACACTACAAATAAACCAGTGGAGACATCAAATCACCTTTCATTTGAATATATAGCAAATGCAATTAACAGTATTTACATCAGTCTGATTTCGAAATGTGCTCTTCTGGCTCTGAGACCAAACACCAATCTTAAAAAAAATAGATCTCTCTTTAGTTTCCTTGATTGCAGTTCACCTAGATATGGAAAGGTCTTAGAACCCCCCCCCCCCCCCTCCCACACACACACACAAACACACATGTTATAATATTTAAACTTTCGATTGCTTTCTTAGAAGATATAAAGTGCTTATTTTTATTTTACAAGTGCTTGCAGAGCTCATAAGGATAGTGTGCTTTGAGGGTCCTTATAGCATGAATCCTGTCTACAATGCCTCCAGTGTAGTTTGCTGTGGGTGAGGTCATACCAACAGACAAGGGTGACCATCTCCTGGGAGGCAGATCTAATCGAGGGTAAAACGACAGGATACATATTCCTGCAGTTAGCACCCAGGAAGTATTATTCAATCCTTTGAGGATTGCTTACTCCATTGACCCAGGGAGCACACTGAAGAGGCACTTTAAACCGCAGCACTTGAACGTGTCCCACAAATCTCTTCCATAGAGAGTAAGCAGTTTGGTGCCATTTAATACTAATGATGTTATCCACATAAAAGTTTAAAGAGGAGTTGTAGAGTTTCCACTCTACATTTGGTAAAACCTCAACAACCCATAACTGAGGACCAAAGGTACATCTCGAGGGATAGAACATGTTCTTTCCAGCTTAAATAAATTGTAGAATATAAGACCCCTCTATTTATGTGCTAAAAACACACTCTTAGACATTACCATTCGGTTTCCAAATAAGCTTAGCTTTCTTTACGTTCTGATTCCCAAAAATCAATAGCTTTGTTTTTTAACATTTGCAGCCAAATGTTGTAGACCATAGTACTCTCCCAAAGCATTGAGTTTTCGTTGTAACCTAGTGGGTGTCAGAGTTTTTCATATATTCCTCATATATTCTGAATAAAAAAATAATTATCCGATTGTAGGCCACTGGGAATGTCAGCTAAGTAAAGCTTAACAGCACCAGGCCCAGCTCACAGCCCACTTTAAGGACATTATGAATGAATGATGGATTTATAAAGAGTGACTGTTATCCAGCAATGGTGTCCTGGTGCTGAATGAGGAAGGGCGTCAGGGAGAGACTGAGTTAACCAGCTCGAAGTAGCCAAGTTTTCAGATTTTTTCTGAAAAGCGCTTCTGATGGCATTTTCTTCAGGTTGGATGGAAGAGTATTCTACATTTTTGCTGCTAAAAGAACGAAGGAGCTCCCTCCACACCTTGTTTGAAAGTAGCGCTGGGTTTGAACTACAAATGCCTTTTCAGATGTAAGAAACCTATGGCTAAATGATTTTTTAAGGTGCATTGGACCGTTTTTGTCAAGGGCTCTTTAAGTAAATAAGTTGTTGAACTGAATTCTTTCATGAGTAGGAAGCCAGTGTAGTTGTCTAGTGTAAGGCGGTGTGTGATGGCAGCAGGGGGTGTTGAGGGTAATTCTAACAGCCGCGTTCTTCACTATTTGTAACCTGTAATAAGAGATGTGGGTGTGTCCAGAAAGTGCGAATTAGCATAGTCCAACCTGGAAGTGGTAAGAGCATGAACCACGACATTCCGGAAGGCCATGGATCTCAATGATGGTTTTCAAAGATTTCAGTGGGAAGAAAACAGAAAGCCAAGATAGCAGACAGTTGAGGGCAGAAGGTCAGGTCTTGGTCAAATTTGACCCCCAGATTTCTCACAAGCTTTGCTTGCACATGCGATTAACCAAGAGCACGAGGCCACAACTTTGGGACAAGATAGTTAGGTTTCCCAAAAACAAGAATATCTGTCTTATCAGACATGACTTCTAAACAGCTGTCCTTCCTCCTACTAGCTAGAGCAGAAGCAGGCTAGAAATACTTTTTTGCAACATCTTCTAGGATAGAAACTGTAGGCGGTGTGGAAAGAGGAAAATCTTGCAGTTCCTTTGGATAAACATCTTGGATGGTTGTGCTCTTCTCTAGGTGGAAACAGCTCTTGCATTCAGCTGCTCTACTACCTTCAGGCAACCATATATATATATATATATATATATATATATATATATATATATATATATATATATATATATATATGAAACAAAAATCTGGAATACAGAAGCCGTAACACAGTGGTCCCAGCCAGGCTCCGGAGCTTTCTATGCATAAATCAAATTTTCCTCTTAGTTAAAGGAAAGCCGGGACACCTCCAAGCTGCTAACAATAAGAATAAACGTTTATTTGAAAAAAGGACTTCCCTCCAACGCGTTTCAGCCGTAGCCTTGGTCCCATGTAAACTTCCTCGTAGGAATTCAGTCTTCTCCCTCCCCCAGGCTTAGGTCGTTTTCAGTGGTGAACTGTGTGATAACGACCTGCCCAGATAGGACACTTCTGAATAGACACAGCAATGCTCCTTAGTTTGAAATCAGTTATCCTACGCATGCTTTGGCACGTTGAGTAAAATGAGAAAATCTTGACTGTAAGGTGCTGCCCCAGTGACAGTTATCAGTGGTCCTCTGACCACCTTCTGTCCAGGGCTCTGTGTTGGCGGGTGAGCATTCCTAGGTTTACCAGAATACAGCTGAGACTCGCCATCAGGACCATGGCCTCCCCAGGATATGGGGATGCCATAATCAAAAGGTCGTAGACGAATCTGGAAGCAAAGGTATGTGAAAGGCAGACCCATCCATCTAAAAATCCATATCAACATGGAACTACCACTTGGGTTTCATGGCATTTACAAGCCAAAAAGAGGCTCCGAGGCACCACCCAGATCTCCTTCTCTCCACCCCTCCACTTCCGGCACACCTGCCGTGCTGAACAATGCGTTTTTACTAAGCTATGAAATCCTATATGTGTACATCATCACTCCACCCCACCACCACCACCCATTTGCCTAAATCAGCATTCCATAACTGCATCCTCAGAATGCGTATAGTGTTAAGTAATTCCCTTTCTCTCCTCCTTTCTGTCGCTTCATACCTCGTAGACCTGGGGACAGGAGCATTTGGAAGCTAAATAAATTAATGTACACCCTTTAACTGTAATGCACCCAACTTAGTGTATTTTAAAATGCACCATTTATTATTACATTTCGTAAAAAACACTATAATAATAATGTGTTTTCATGTCGCGCCTAATGCACATTTAAGCGGTTTCAAGGTCTGTAATAGTTAAAGGCCGAGTTGGCTGTAGAGCTATTGGAAGTGGTGACTCAGTGAGACTCATGTATGCATTATTGGGGAGTCCTCCCGCCCAAATGATTCCAAATCCTACTAAGAACAGGCCAGGGTTACTGGTCAGGATGCTTTCAGGTCCATAGATCCCCCCAAGCCACCCTTCGACACATCCACCTATTAAAGAGAATCTTACTCATCCACACCCCTACTAATCCACCCACTGCCCCCCCCCCTCCCCACACCCCGACCCCACTCCACTAACCAGCAATAAGCAAAACCGCTCAGTTACTTTAAAATAAAAACCTTGAGCAGAGACTAGCCAGCCCGAGTATTGTCTGCAGTGTTCCTCGTGAATTGTTTCTGCCTGCGTGCCTTTCTAGGTCAGGGCAAGATTTAGTGGTTATGTAACTGTGTGCATTTATTTTTGGCACAAAGAGATGTGCCGGGTGCTCGCTCCTAGTAAAATCAACAAATAGAAAGAGCGGCTGATGCTGTAAAGTGTACCGCCAGCAGCTTCTAAATAAAGTGCCTTGAAGGAGCTTGGGCAGAGCGGTGTCCACCGAGATGCTGCCGAGCCGCTTGGGTGCACACGCTTTTTCTTACCTGGAGCATCGACCGTTTCACATTAGGTTGACGCTATCTGACTGTTGGTTATACTGACCTCCACTCAACCGCGTGTGCCGGCTTTAGGGGGGTGCGACGGGTTCAGCCGCACTGGGCGCTGACCTGGAGGGGCGGCACTGATCGCAGGGGAAGGCGCTTTGTTTAGCAATAACTTACGATTTAGAAGCACCTGCTGCAGAGTTCCTTGTGCGTCCAGCTTTCACACAGCAATAACAATGTCACCATCATTCTTGGGATTAATGTTCCTGTTAAAGATGGAGTTTTGTCTAGCAGCAGCTTTGACTCGCCATAAAGTAGCTCTGAGGGTTAATATCCCTGCTGCAAAGAACAGATGTGTAGTTTAATTGGATAGCTGAGTGGATTAGTAAAGTCATCCTTTACCAGAGCTTTAAAACAAATGAAATGTATGTGAGAGCGGGGCTATGGAGAGATGAGAGCTGCTTTTGCCAGGTGATAGTAGTAAGGGAATCCAAGGTGGAGGTCATGGGGTGGGGGGTGCCAAAAAAGATTGTAGCACCGGGCGCCACCAGCACTAATGCCGGCCATGCCATGCCCCGATGCCCTTTAGTGTTGACATACAGGCAGTCTTCTGCGCTCTCCATGCGGGAAATATGTAGTCACTTTTCTGTAAACACAGTTTGCAAATGATTAACTAAATTCCAGCTGATCGACTAGGTGAAAGTTAAGAGATATTGGTAATTAAGGTCTAATTCTAATTACAATACAAATATGAATACCTGAGATAAGAATTGAGTATACAGCACCTTAACCGCGGCCAGAAGAGGGCTCATTGGATCAAGTCTGTACTTGGAGAATTCAGCGATCTACACAACTTGAAACGCATGAACTATTGAACGCTTTCCAACCGTGTCGTACTGAAACCACACTTCTCAATGATCCCATATACTACTTAATTGATTTGCTGATTATAAAAGAATAAATATGAAGGTGATTTACCGATTGGCAGAATAAGTGGAAACACACTTTCTTGGTTTAGATCCTTCCTCAACATCCGGATTCACCAAGTCTACCTAGGCACATTCTTTTTCCTATATTTCTAACGTTTCATGTAGAATCACCAACATACTTGGGTTAGTATAAAGTCTTTATAGTATCTACAAGGAGCCCCTATCACAAATATATGATGCTCAAAATGCCATATACTAGTAGAACGCAGACAACACACTGGTCTACTTCGAATTAGAATAAAAATCTGTTTTGTGAGTATCACATTTTTTGTAGACTGTCCAGTCCTGAATGTGATAGTTACCTTCATCCCAACAACCGAAAACAGAGACAGTTGTCATGAGCCCTGCAAAACCTTTTTTGTGCCTGCCTGGACTCCATGTGTGACCACCTACACCATCCACCAAGGTTTGTAATCTGGGAGTTTTGTTTGACATTGATCTCTCCCTATCCACCAAGTGAATGCTGTCATCAAGAATGCATTCTGTCTCCTTTACCATATTTTGAGGTGTATACCCCTTGCTACATCCCCTAAAAGAATGCCTTTATTCTGACAGTAGTCTTAATCTGCTTGAATTACTGCCACCACCTATACACTGATCTCTTGAAGAAGTCTGAGTCCATACTACAAAGACTGAAACTTAAACTACTGCTGCATGCAGAATAACAAGTAAAGGTCATATTACCGGTGCTTCCATAGTATTCCGGTGGATCACAGTCCAGGAGAGATCCCAATTCAAGATAGTTTGATTAGTCCACAAATCTCCATCCTACCTCCAGCCTCTTAAAATCGGCCTATGCAAAATTGTCAGTTTATCTGTATAAACTCAAAAGATGGAATACTTTTTCACTTACACAACTCTGGTACTCCTTGCATATTTCTTTAGGCTTCAAAGAGAACTTCCTACGACTCCGAATAGCTCTGAAAACTCATCTCATTTCTAATCAGGATATTTTGAAGGCTTTTCGATCTAACCTATTATTGCAAGATAGCATCCCATGACATGGACCCATCTTTGAAGAATACCTCGAGTCCCAGAGTTCTAGACCACTTCCTTGACGACCTAAGGACATAAAGAACAATTTTGTCTGTTTACATGGTTTGTTTTTTGTTCGCTACCTATTTCTTCCTGGTGCTCTAGGTCAGTATTTATGCAGTATGCAGCCTCCCACAAAAACCCCAGCTTAAACCCTAGCAATGAAAGAATCACTGTGACAAACAGAAGTCATACATCAACAGTTGTATTGGTGCCAAGCAGAATTAGTAAAGAACTGGAAAAACATAAAACAATAGAGAGCAACAAATGCTGGGAAATGATATCCCTTCAAAAATATATGGAATTTGGGGTGATCCTCCACAGGGTACACATCACTGTGATACCACCCGCTGAGAGCTTTACAAATAATTTATTAGTTAATAATGTATTTTATGTCTTATGTCTGTCTCTTAATGGCAAAATCATACATCATAGTGCTCCATGAAATTATTGAGGACCTTGGCCAAACATCTGAAAAGGAAGATGAAGCCAGTAATACATAACATTGTTGAAGGTAATGCAAATCAGCAATGAGGAAGTATGGAAAGCCATAATTGATATGGAGAGGAATATAACAAATATGAGGAAGAAACACTAGAATGAAAAGCCTGGAAATTTAACAGAGACAGATTGGTTTACCTATATGGGTGAATTTTTATACTGGCACGAAGATATATATTTATAAAAATGTATTTTTTCTTGTTTTATTTAAATGCAGCAACTCACAATATTACAGACAATATCATGTATTTCAGTTCTTATCAGATACATAATAAGTAATAATCGGCGATAAGGAGAGTAATTTGCCTGCAAGTGATTGCTGGCAATTGGGCATCCCTCCTGATCACTTTTATGGAAAGACCATGGGAGGGCCGCCAACGTGCATTCGATGCCGACAAGCTGGAGTCCACCTAGTCGGCCAGAGAGCAAGTTGCGCCAGGGTGTCTGAATCCCACAGAGAAGATGCCCAATTCTGCATTTGAGGTGGTCACATGTACATTCATCACTTCTTTGGACACAAGGGGGCTTTACTCTGTTTGCCTACTATTCTATTGTGGGGGTGGAGGAAGTTTGGATGTAAGGTAATAGACCACTATGATGGCTACAAAAATATTTGCATAGAGCGAACGGCAAGACTGGAGAGCGCAAACCTCAATCATATACACTTTGTGCAGCGCTCTCTAACATTTTGGGATGATTCAGGTCTGACGGTACTAGAATTGAACTTTGCCTATATTTATGTTTATACGGTACTGTATTGCTTGTAAAATTAAAAAAATAAAATGAAAAAACAAAAAGGGGAGTAATTCTCCAAGGCTCCTTATCCACTCATTAAAGTAGCAGAAGAGACATTCTATTTTGAGGGAATGGCCCCATTGGTATGATCAGCATATATAATAGTTCACTTTTCCCTGTGGGTGTTAATTAAGTACTTCGGAGGTGCATCAACATAATGTGTATGTTTCATAACAAATTATCTAGTGTAACAAAAAAGATAAAGGAAACCTACAAAAAAACTCCAATTCCAATGCCATGTTCTAGAAGGTAAGCCAGTTACCAGGGAAACAATAGGTCCAAGTGAGTTTTACACTTATATATGTGAGTTGGGCTGACCGTGAGTGTTTTGGATATAGAATACCCCATTATACGATCAGTGACTGTAAACTCTAGAGCAGTGGTTCTCAACCTTTTGTCTTCTGTGGACCCCCACTTTATAATTACTGGAACCTGGGCACCCCTACTGAATCATTATTGGAATCTGGGGAGCCCCCACTGAGTCACTTCAGCTTAAACACTGTTGATGATTTGAACAGCTAAACAATACACAAAAAATATAGAAACAATCATTCCTCAAACACATACACAAATGCTAACGCATTTTATTTAATATGCAAACAAATAATTACAATTTTAATAGGAAGGTTGGAGCTTTTCTAATTTCAGTAGAAGCCACACACCGTCCATGCTATATTCTGCTTGATGCAACTGCACGCTTACCACAAATCAATCTGAGGATACTAATTACATTTTAATCCAATTTCAAATTCCTTGACATTTACAGAATCTTTTAAATGTTCAGTTGCACATGTAGCCACTTTATTTATGTACCCTTTATTAAACTATAAATATTATTTAATTTTCAAAACAGTAGTGGACCCCCTGAGCAGGCTTCGTGGACCCCCATGGTTCCGCAGACCACAGGTTGGGAACCACTGCCTAGAGTGTCTATGATTAGGGCATGATGAGGCAAGCCAGAGCGTGGGGAGGGGCTGTTTTTATTGTTGTTTAGTCTCATCAGGTGGGGGATATTTTTTATTATGGTCCTGTTCAGTCAGCAGCCATATTTTCAATTTCCAAAAGGAGTGTTTCCAAAGTTCTGGCCAATTTAGGCTTCCTCAATACTCTTTTTGCTTCCATATGCAGTAGGGTAATCTTGTATCCCACCCAAGTCAGAATCTCCTGGTACCCTTTACTTATTGGTGGGGCCACTCTCTCTTTCCAATTCATGGTTATCTGCTGCTTGGCGAGAACGAAGGCGAGATCAGAAAATGTGTCTGTCGTCATCTTCTTTTTCTGGTGTGAGAAAGCATGTAGGAGGCAGGCTTCGAAAGTGCAATCTGTGTTTATGATTTGATCGGGGTCCAGTATACCTTTATTTGCGGGTAGTTCCATGTCATGTGGTAAAAGTTTGCATTCGGAAGACCACGTTGGGGGACAATCTATCCAGCATGTGGAAAAAAATGTACTAATGCATTCAAGAGTAAGATAGGTTCTGTGTAGTCAATTAATTTGAACCCAGCATTACAAGATGTTTGAGGAGCTGTCAAAAGGATTCTTCCCCATGTAGTTTTGCCTATTTCTCTACTCACCTTTTCCTTTTTCTTACCCTTGAATTCCAATCGTGTGAGTATCGACTGTTGCAAAGGCACTTTGCATTACCGCTTTAATTTCACCAGAGATAGAGCAGATCATCTAGATCGCATGGTGTGAGGATGGTTCCTCTGTATTTGTCTTCTAGGTTTTGTGCATCACTGAGCACAATGTGGCAAATAGAAAGAAGTGGTTGCCAGTGAGGCCATGTGAGTTGCAGAGAATCTGGAGGGTGTGAGCTGTTCCTTGCTTAAAGAGCTCACCGGCACTAGAAATACCCATATACCTCCAAATATGATGTCCATCCTAATAACTGCTAGCTTGGACAGTATATATGCTGTGCATGGGAAACTGAGCAAATTGGCTCCTGTTGTTAGGTTTTTTGTAAACATCTACCCCAACTACAGGGGTGCCTCACTTCCATCCAGCTTTCTTCCTTTCACTTGGCCATCTACCCACATCGCTGCCTATTGCATTTGTGCTGCAATATAATACAGTTCACACTCTTGGGCAGCAAAGCCCCCCTCTGTCATAAGAAGTTTGTTTGGCCACCACCAACTAAGGGTCCATTCCCCACACAAGGTCCAGTAGCATCTTGTCTAAGTCTCAAAAATGTCTTTCAATATTTTTATATTGAGTGTTACAAAAAAATAAAGGCACCTCTGTAGAACCACCATTTTTAAAATAGGCCCTCTTCCCACCACTGAGAGAGGCACAGAAGTAAAGAGTAGTATCCCTGCTCTAAGTGATGCCACAATGCGTGTAATGTTACCTTCTACCAAGTCAGTCTCTGACAATTGATCTGCACCACCAGGTAACGAAATGTGGTGGTTTACTATTTTACTTGTTGAGTGTCGGGTGGGAGGATATCCACCCACAGATCCGAATGCACAGGGTATATGCTGCATTTGCTCCAGTTCACTTTAAAACTTGAGTGCATGGGTCAGGAGCATGAACTGGTGTGTTTTCTGTACAGGGAGCCAGTTCAGTTCCCTGAGGTAGAGGGTGATGTGGGTTTGTCTAGGGAGAACCAGGACGAGTGTAGCTGCAGTGTTCTGCATGGTCTGTAGGAGGTGAGCTGCGTTCCCTGCCTAGAGAGCATTGCTGTAGTCTAGTCGGATGGAGATGAGGACCTGGGTGATGGTGCTTCTGGAGCTTTGGGGTAGCTATTTGAATATCTTATGAAGCATGCAAAGGATGAAGAAGCAGGAAGAGGGGATGGAGTTGACCTGAATTGTCATGGTTAGCTTGTTGTCCAGAACAATGCCTAACTTCCTAGCGTGGTCAGTGGGGCTAGGAGTAGGTTTGAATTCTGAGGGCCACCAGGATGCATCCCCTGCGGAGCTTTTGTTTCCAAAAATCAGTACCTCTGCCTTGCCATGTTGAGCATCAGGAAGTTGTCCTTCATTCAGCTGTCAATGTCTATCATGCAGTTGTGGAAGTTGTGTCTTGGTGGTGTCTTTGGAAAGAGAGAGGATGAGTTGTGTATCATCGGCATAGGATATGATGTTGAGTCCATGGGTTTTGGCGATGCTGGCCAGAGGTGTCATAAGTATTGAAGAGGGTGGGGCTGAGCGATGATCCTTGTGGTATTCCACAGATGATTTCCTCAGATTCAGAGGTGAAGGGGTAAGGTGGACTTTTTGCGTTCTTCCGGTGATGAAAGAGGCGATCCACCTGAGGGTAACTGCCTAGATGCCTATGTTATGCAGCTTTAGGATGAGTGTGTGGTGGGAGATGTATCAAAGTTTACTGATAGGTCTAGGAGGATCAGAGCCGCGCCCTCTCCTCTTTCGAGTAGGTCTTGGATGTCATCGGTAGCTGCGATGAGGGCTGTGTTGGTGTTGTGGTTACTGCAGAATCCACATTGGGAGGAGTAGGTTCCATTCCAGATGTCAGGAGAGTTGTTGGTTGATGGCTTTTTCTAATACTTTGGCCTGGAACGGGAGCAGGGAGATTGGTCGGTAGTTATTAAGTTTGTTGGGGTCTGTCGATGGTTTCTTTAGTAGACTTCTGCGTCTTTTCAGTCCTCGGGGAAGTTGGCCGTGGCAGTTGAGGTGTTGAAGAAGGTGGTGAGTACATGGCTGATTCAGGCTTCACCTAGGTTGAAGATGTGATGAAGGCATGGGTTGGTTGGGGCTCCTGAGTGGACCGAGTTCATGATGGAGGAAGTGTGTTGTGTGGTAAGCTGGCTCAATTCGGTTAATCGGATGTCTGTGGTGGTAGCAGGGTCTTTGTATTGCTTGAAGAAGTGGGTGGCCTAGGGCAGTGGTTTGACGTTTCTGTGGATGTTGGCGATTGTTTTTAAAGAAGTTTGCAAGGTTTGGCAGAGTTTCTTTGAGGGGTTAATGTGATTTGTTGCATCTTAGGGGTTGGAGAATTCTTTGACGATGTTGAAGAGTTCTTTGCTGTTATTGGAGCTTGATTCGATGAGTGAGGCTAAGACCTTTTTCTTCGATTCTCTCAACTGTCTGTGGTAGAGGTTGAGGGCTGTCTTGAAGGCAGTCTTGTCGGATGTGTCCTTGTCGGTGCGCCATCTTCTTTCCAGTTGTTTACAGTGTCGTTTAGCGGGTCTGAAGTCCTCAATGTACCAGCTAGCCTGCTTGGTAGACCTTCTATGGGTGTTGTGGCCGATAAGAGTGTTGCTGTTGACGCAGTTGGTGATCCAGTTGTTGAAGTTTCTGACTTTCTATTCTAGGTTGTTGGAGGAAATGGGGTGGATGGTGTTGATGGTTAGGATCCATGTGTCCTTTGAGCCTTTGCTCCAGCTGTGGTAGGGGTCGTTGGGCAGACTGGGGACGGAGATCCATGAGCTGGTGATATTGAAGTGGACAATGGAGTGGTCAGTCCTGGTGAGTTACCTGGTGTGGCTCTACCTGATGCGGTCGCTGGAGATGAAGATGGGGTCTAGCACGTGGCCTGCAGTGTGCGTGAGGTCGTGGACAAGTTGGGTGAGTCCGCTGTTGTTCATGCTGTTGAGGAGATTGATAGTGTTGATGTCATTGTTGTCTTTGAGATGGAAGTTGAGGTCGCCGAGGAAAATGAAGTTGTTGGAGTCTATGGTGAGGGGTGCGATGAAGTTGCAGAAGGCTGGACATGGTCCTGGAGGACAGTAGGCAAGGGTGCCCCTAATGGGGGTTTTGCTGTCTGTTTGGAGTCTGAAGTTGAGGTGTTCCCTGGTTGGGCTGATGTCATCATTTGTTGTGGTGCTTTGGATGGATTCCTTGTGTATTATGGAAATCCCTCCACCAGGCTTGTTGATGCTGTCACTGTGGGTAATCTTGTATCCTTTGAGTATTGCAGTGGTGATGTCGGGGGCAGAAGTGGGGTTGAGCTAGGTCTCACTGAGGGAGAGGACTTGAGGTGTGAGGGTGGAAATGGGGTCCCACATCTCAATGGTGTATTTGCATAGCGAGGGTTAGTTAAGAAGGGCACCTGCAAGTTGGTGTTTTTGTTCAGGTGATGTCTGTGGTGTGTTTGAGGTGTAGCTGGTCAGTGGGCTGGTGTGTGCTGTGGAAGGTGAAGTGGCAGTGGGTGCAGTTGAAAGGTCCTGTTGTGGAGCGTGGGTCGGGCACCGGCAATGTTTGTTGAGGAGTCTGGATGAGGGTGTAGAGCTCACCAATGGTGTATCTTCAGGAGGCATGAGGGCCAGGGGTTGTGGCGCTGGATACGGTTCAGGTGCAGACAGGCTTGCCTTTGACACCCCTGTGATGTGTCCGCTCTGACCTGCATTAAGGAGGGCTTCAGTTGGCGGGAAGAACGGTGAGTGGGAAAACCCCGTGCAGCTGCGGTGTCACTGGATCAGGCAGGAACAAGCAGGAACTGGAGACCGCACGCAAGTGGTAGGCTAGGTGTCCAGGTGCCTTGCAGTTGCAAAGTGAGAACAGTGCTTATGGGTGAAAGTTCTGAAAATCATTGAAACAGTAGATGTATATGGACAGCCAACATAACGAGTGTAGGAAAAATGGCAGACGATTTGGGACAAGGGACCCTGGCTGACAGCATTTAAATTTTTTTTTTTATCAACACTGTTGATGGACTATAAACATGGTGTAGCAGCATCAACCGGTATCTGGTTTATTTCTACAGCAAAGCATTAGACACAAACCGTGATTGTCATCCATTCCTGTTGTCACTTTTCTAGCTCGGTGTGAATGGTACTATGCTGATACTAAGCTTAAAAACTCTGCTAGATAAACACGTGAGGGGAGTAGCTTTAAAGAGTCAGTGGTGTTGTATAGCCTTCCAAATAAAGGAACTGCACTCCAAATAAAACTTGGAAAATACCCAGGATATTGCTTTGAGATTAATGCAATGATATCTCACATAACACATTAGTAATGCTACACTTTTAATTTTGTTTGTCTACTTCACACTATTTTATGATTTTTCAGCTTATGTGTAGAATTTGTCATAAAATGACAATATGTTACAAATATAAAGATATATTTTAATTCCTATCTAACAATAGTTTTTTTTTCTCTTTAAAAGTGTTGACATTACTTTGTGATGAGTAGAATGTGAATATCAATGTTCTTAATCGTTGAACTAAAGATGTTTGTCATTTAAAATGTTTGTACAAAACCCTTTGTCAGACAAGTGAAGTTGATTTGATTTGCAACACGAATTCCTTGCGTATCCCTTTTCATCTTAAACCTCTCCTGTTAATGACTGAACAAAGGGTGTTCTTTCCCTATTCAACTGAAATACAAAGTGTTGTTGTCCTTGCATTACTGCTAGATAAAGAACAAACATACTATTCAGAGATGTTTTAAACAAAGGAACCACGTTGTGCTTTTCGACAATTTGATAATCACAGTTAAGATTATTACTAGTATTTTAGGAAGATAAATAGAAATGCTATCACTTTATTCCCATAGGGTTTAAGGTATTTGTGACACGTTTTAATGTCTCAGACATATCAGCCTTTTTTCTTTGTTTTAGTTGGAAAGAATGCTATGGAAAGCTGCGTTGTTGGAACACCAAGATTTAAGCTAAAACCTCATTTTAGATTGAATTCATGTTTATAAAATGCAACTAAATATATGTAGATACCTATTTGTTTATACTTCGTATTTACATTGTTTATTTTTAGCTCATATTTTCTAGGCCACCCCTCAGTTGGGTGGTATAATTTTAGGACATTTCTCTGCGACCGGAATACATTTATCATTCAGTATCTACATTGTCAGTTTTAAATATAACAAGACCAGACATAAAACCATGAATTCCTCTCATTTAACGTCCTCTGGAAGTTATTTTATTGCTATTTGTTCAGCAATTTCTCATGGACGTCAGTTCACCGAAGTGCCAGGGGTAGCGGAAGTGACATCACACTCCCTTTGACCTCCAGTTTCACTCATACACTTATACTTATACATGCACACAAATTCACACTTACATGCACTCTCACATAAACACACTCTCACCCACAAGCACGCATCCAACATACATTTAAGAGCATTTTTTACTTACTTCAGTTGCCATGGAAGGGCATATTCTAGCTAATTCTACTCCACTTTTTTTACACTGATAGTAAATAATATATTATTATTCGCTATCAGTGTAATAAAAAATAGACAGAAAACAAAGTGAGTGGAGTCCCAGCTGAAGTCCATTAGGACGAGCTGCCCCTGTGTTCCTGGCACTGAATTTGCCACCTCTGAGGCTAGGGGGTCACAAAGGCAGTGCCAGAGGTATTAGTGCTTAATTTGTCAATAAAAACATGCCAAAGCTCTCCTTTGAAACATGTGGCTGCTGCAATTAAATGTGCAAGCACTAAATGCTGAGGCGGCGTAATCCTGAAGCCATCTCTGGTCTCTTTAATTCATTTACAGCCACTCCCTGCCCCTTCAGCACACTCTTACAGCTTTCTGCCTTCTTCCTTTGTGTAGCTTTTCCATCTTTCTTTCCTCCGTCTTTCCCATATGTGTCTTTTGCTCACAGTAAATGCCAGATGCAGAAAACTGAGCCCTGGCCATCAAAAATAAGTGCTGGTTCTCCGCACCGGAAACCACTGGCTCAAATTAAGCAGTGAGGGGTAGCAAAGGACAAGCCAGGGATCGCAGCTGTGATCCCCCCCTTCACGGTGATCCATAAATGACGTCCAGGCACCGCAGCATTTTCTCATCTGGATGCCCGTTCATGTGTGTATGGAATGCCATTGCTTGAATTTGTCTTTTGTTGTTGTTTTGTTAGAAGTAGTGACCATGATAAAATTCTTCAACTTTTCTGCTTCTCTTAACTATGATAGGAAGAATTTAGGACCGCCGAGTAGTTTTTGTCAGGGCGCACAATGGCTTCCTTTACAGTTTTCATAGATTTCTTTAATTCAAGGTGTTCTTTCTAGTTCTAGAGTGATTCTAGAGTGATTCTCACAGATAACTGCCTTGTCACAAATTCAGTGAGTAGCTGGGTTGAACAAAATGTGTTTTTTGTCATCTGCAAAGTTTTGGGAATCTGTTTATTTTGGCATTCTCAAAATGTTTAAAGCCTTGCGGTTTAACTTCATCTGGGCCCATGCAGAGTTTTTCTATTCAGGTTTAAACTGTTCCAAAAGTCACAATTTTCCTTAAGATGTAGAAAATGTAGTAAAGCATAAATATTCACATTCTTTAGGGAGTTTCCCATACATCTTCATCAAAGTAAAAATTAAATCTAAAAAAACACTGCCCATAACCTTATATGCCAGTATGTGGGAGCTGATTTCTTTTATCCCAGGAATAAGGCATGGGTTGAGCTTTATTTCAGCCCATTTACCTAGTTGCACCCCCTTTTGTTACCCTTTGCTTAAAGATAGCTAGATCCAAAAAGAATGCCACTCCGGCCTCATCCTTCTCCTTCACCATCCAGGATTCTTGTGGCTAGGACGTACTGCTCCAGCTCTTGAGACTCGATTGAAGGATCACTTTCAAATTCTGCACTTTCCCATGCTCAGATTGGATCAACCTGGTGAGTGTACGGTAGCTACATCCTCTGTCCTTCTTCATCAACATATGATCAGCATTTTCGATAAGAGGATGCGACGATGCCTGCACTCACACTACACATTCAGGCCACACGAAATCTTCCTCTGACAGCATCTACCGACGCAAGTTCTTAACTTTGTATCGGGCCAGGTAGGTCTCTCACAAGGATCTCTGAGTAGAGTTAGCGACACAAGGGAAAGCACATTAAGGGTACTGCACAGAGCCCCAACTCCCAGAATCTTTCTTGGTCAAGTCTGCCTTAGACTGCTCTGGTTTATTAGTTCTTTATGAAATAGGCTGCAAGTCTACCAGCATTTTATACCCTAACACTGGCCTTAAACCTAACCTGTACACTTTACCTTACATTTATCTGACATCGCTCGTAACACCACAATTTACTCTAATCCTAACCTCTAAAGATAACTTCAATTTATCCATCACCTTCTCCCCAACATCATCCTTACCTCAACCCTAACCCCCACCTGTAGTTTCCTGTCGTTGTCCTTCTTTTGTCTCAGCGTTTTGTTAGTCTGCCTTTTTCCTTCTATTTTATTTTTGGTCAAACTGAATCCAATGTCAAGTCCTGAGGCATTAGACCTCGTCTACAACCTGATACAGACCAGGGAGCAAGTGATATTTGACAAAAACTTGCATTTCTACGCAGTCCCAGGTTTTTTGTAGTCCTATCCAAAAGTTTGCCATTTGACCAGTTCCTCACTTATAGTAACAAGGCTATGTTTTGAGACCATTTTTTTGACCATTTGGTGCAATCCTGCTCTCTTGTGGTTGTACCACTAGGGATCAGTATCTTTATCCTTAAGGTAGCACTGGCTGTTTGTTCTGTGGTGTTTAATTGCTAATAAATGAAAGTGCTGCAAATAGGCCGGTTTGGCCACAGAGAATGGCAAAGCCAGCAGACCAGTCCCTTGATGTCTGGCGACATGGAGTCCTGCTAAATACCTGGGAAGGGGTGTTGTATCATGATGGAGAAGTTGAAATAATCCTTCCTGTTCAGATTAGGGAAGGTTTTGTCTCAGAGGTTCACAGTGACTAAGAGCTGAGAAAAGAACATTTATCATAAAAGATGGATCGTATTCCAGAATTATATAAGTGGGTGGATCTCTCGGGTTTCCCAGGTCCATACATGTGTAGCCTATTCCCTCAAGGTTTTCTTCCCCGTTTGTTCCTCTGCGTTCCAGTGCTTGTGGTCCTGTTTATTCCATTATAAACTCAGGACTACAGGTGTCAGAAGGCAAATTAAAACCTGGACTAGAAGAGCTACCAGTTCAAGCTGTCCCTTGCAGCTCCATCTTCATATAGCGCCGGTTTGTTTTGGACAGAGGGGGACACACTTTTAGATACTAACGAAAGGGTGTGTGAGCGCCGATGGTGCTTCTTTTCACTTGAGCGCGTGCTTTCTTAATCTGTCCCCGCCCCCCTCACCCAACGCCCCCACCCCCTCCGCCCCCCGGAGCCGTCTCCACTGAGTCATCAACATTGGTCTAATGGACTGGAACAGGCTGCAGCGAATGGTAATTACTTATTGAGTTGCCGAAAGCTCAGATGAGAATTGAACGTACTGTATTAGATAAGTAATAATGGAAATCTGTGTTTAATGCCTGCATTTTGGCAGCTTGCAAGCAGGGTGACTGAGTCTGTTGATTGTTTTGACTGATTGCGCGTGCCACCGGACGTCCAATGTGATTGGCTGATAGCTCTCCGCTGATCGTTATCCCTTCTTACATTGTGAAATGTATATTTTCAGATAAGTGACATCAGCATCTCTGAAAAGACAATCTGCCAGAAAAGCAGAACATTACTAACGAGCAAGTGACTCCAATAGTCTACTGAAGTTGTCCACCAGCAAGGGGACATTTCAAAAGAAAAGCCAATAAAATGCTAAAATTTGAGATTGGACACAAGTCAGGCAGCTTCACTGGCAGCAATGTCTTTAGGTTTGACAATATAAACGACTGTTAATTGATGGCTGTGTTATTGGCGTTTATCTTTCATATACTCCGTGTTCTCATATAAATTGCAATATGCTATGTAGTGCACAATGGGCCAAACAAAATGTGTTTTCTTTTTTTGGTCATCGTCTGCTGTGGGTTAGAGAAAAGTCATGACAGAAAAATAATGTTCCCTGGCTTGCTTAACATGCCATTTTCAGAGAAAAGGAAATCTTAATTTTTATTATGTTTTTAGTTTACTAGGTGTCCTTTTAAAATGTAGAAATTAAAACCACATGGCCACAAACAAGCGCTCCTTGTTTATAACTTTAATTTTTTCACTGGCTCTCTGCTTTTGGAGTTTACCCTTTGATGAGTATTGGTGGAAGTAAGAATTTAAATTAAAGAGACCCTTTGTTCTTATAAAATGCCAAAGCACTCAGGAATGTGGAATTCCTATCGCCCGACGCCCGGGACCTCTTGTTTGGTGTCAAGGGCAACAAGTTTTTATGTTTACTTTGTCCTTGGGACAAGTAGGCCCAACCCCCTGCAGCACAAACCTTTTGGTTGCTTGTTTACAGAGAGTGGAATTCTCTGCAGTTGAGGTAATGTGTTTCCAAAAGATAATGCTGTTTGAACTTGTATATATGGTTCATTATTTGAAAGCCTTCATTATTAGGGTGAGTGCTGTAAATAAATGTTTTAAGGTCACACTTCACTACTGACGTTGGTTCCAGTACAAAAAAAAAAAAACATGCACACACATGTTTGAAAAGTTTAGGCTAAGAGGCTAAGTATAATGCTCCCAGAATGCTCTCTGATTATATGCAAATGAAGTGTCATTTAGTAAAATGTGTTGATGCATGCTAGTATTTCCCAAAAATATTTCTAATGGAAAATCAGTGTAACCATTTTCAACACGATTATGGGAAGCATGAAAATAAACAAACACTGACAAAGCCAACTGATCTGACATATTTTTATAAGTCTTTTAGTTTCATCAATGCGTGTCTTGTTTTGACATGGCTTTTGTAACACTTTATTCTTGTGGGAGCTACCAGGCCCTCAACATTGTAAAAAACATTGGCAAAACCCCCCCAAAAAGTTTTTGAACTCTTAAAGCACACGTTGCCACCAGCGGCATAACAAAGGCCCCGCAGCCGCCCTCCAGGGGGCCCCTCCAGCACAGCACCTGCCCTGAGTGAGTCTGGAGAGGGGGCTCCTCCATGTTCTTTGCAAAGGGGCACCCTCCAGTTTTGTTACGTCACTGATTGCCACTGTAGTTCCTGACACTGAACAAAACTACTTTGTGTGGCAATATGCTCCTTGTGGAAGAGCAGAATGCGATCGCTCACAGTAAAGCCAGCCGAAAGAGAGAGAAATAGAAGTTTAATAAAAACAAAATGTCTTTGTTAACACCAGACCTAATTAGGGACCAAGACCCACATGTAGGTAGCTTTTTGCATGTCGCAAACAGCGACTTTCGCTGTTTGCGACATGCAAAAAGCACATTGCGATACACAAACCCAGTTTTGCGATTCAGTAACCTGGTTACCGAATCACAAAACGGGTTTGCGACTCGCAATTGGTAAGGGGTATTCCCTTCCTAATTGCAACTCGCAGTGCAATGTAGGATTGTTTTGTGACCGCGAACGCGGGCGCAAACCAATCGCAGTTTGCACCCATTTCAAATGGGTGCTAACACTTTCGCAAAAGGGAAGGGATCCCCATGGGACCCCTTCCCCATTGTGAATGTCACTGTAAACATTTTTTCAGAGCAGGCAGTGGTCCTGCGGACCACTGCCTGCTCTGAAAAAATGAAACGAAAACGTTTCATTTTTCGTTTTTGTTATGCATCTCGTTTTCCTTTAAGGAAAACGGGCTGCATTACAAAAACAAACAAAAAAAACTGCTTTATTGAAAAGCAGTCACAGACATGGTGGTCTGCTGTCTCCAGCAGGCCACCATTCGCGAGGGGGTCGCAAATTGCGACCCACCTCATGATTATTCATGAGGTGGGCATTTGCGAAGCCCTTGCGAATCACAGATGGTGTCAAGGACACCATCCTACATTCGGATTTGCGACTCGCAATTTGCAGGTCACAAATCTGAACCTACCTACATGTGGCCCCAAATTCTTAAAGAAAGTCACAAAAGTGCACCCATGGTATATGTCGTACCCCTATAAAATATTTGTGAACTGTATTTTAGCATGGGTAAATACGATGTGTAGATTTGCTCATGTGAAAATCTATTGAGCATTTGCAAGTTCATTTTCCCTCCAGCCACTTTCTTCCCAACCCTGGAAGAAGTTCTAATTCTGCCGTTGTCAGGAGTAAATGTCCAACCTTTCTTATTATGGGAAAATATTAGAGAGAAGCTGGTAAAAATCTTTAAAACATGCAGGTTAGTAGGTTTGCAGACTCAAAGGCATTCCAGCCCTGAAACTATTGCTTACTGCTTCCTCCAGCCCCAGTATGCAGATCTGCAGAAAGGTGGCAAAATAAGGAAATTGCTACAGTAGCGATTGAAACTCCAAGTATTCAAGCCCTACTATGGTAGTAGCCCTGGCATAACCAGAGAGGCTATTAATTGCTGCCATAATTTGTCGCCACACTACATGGCACCAAAGGGACAAGTAGATCTTTTTACAGGACAAGTAGATTTGAGAAGCAACCTGTCCCCTGGACAAGTAGATATTTTAATAAATTCCACACCCCTGGAATCACTCTGGGGCTCTGTGGTGAACAGTGATTTGGGTCACAAAAATCAACAAATGCTTTTTCTTGTTCTGGTGGCTACACTTTTGCATGCCGTACCCAATGTTCAGATGATGCTGTGCGTGCCGTCAGCGAAGAGCAGACTTTTACCCTTTTGGGTATTTCCACAGCATTGTCACTTTGAACTTTTTCTCACTTTCACTGTTCAACAGTCCAGGGACACAATCTCTGAAGAGGTCCAGCTCCATGGCGAAAGCTGGCACACTTCCCTGACCACGCGCCATTCATTGTTCCTACTACATCCAGGCCATGACATGAGCTCAACATCTCAGGGACCACTGTCCAGCCTGGACAGAACTGTAGTGTGGGCGAGAAGCAACCTGGCTGAAAAATACTCTCACCATCAGCAGAATGTTTCTGGTTGGAAAAAGATGGAGTTACACAAACTCGTCCACTAGGAAGTTAAGGGAAAAAACATTGATTTATTTGGTGTTATTTTTATGTGTTGCTCAGTAATGGGTTTCTAGCCTACAACACCTCCGTGAGTCGGCCTTGGACTGCTCTGACTTAATAGTCTAACAGTCAGATTGTACACTGGGAAACCCTTTAACAAATGCAAGAGGGAAGGGTTTTACACTGAGAAAGCTGTGACAACTATTATAGGAAGAGCTTTCCACGGTCAGTTCCTTGGTGAACACCAAAGGAAGTGGCTACACATAACAATAAGGCCCCAATTACAAGTTGCACATAACTGGCAGGGTGTAAACCATGCACACATATTTACTGTTACTGCACAAAAACACTCCACCTACATAGTGCAATTATGTGTTAAACTCCCCAGAATAGGGGTTAATTGTGCGGGGATGGAAATACTGTTCCGCACAGTAGTGTCTACTCCAAGTGGTTTAATGCACACATTTCTACCTGCTCTGAGCAAGTGGCAAATGCGTACCGGGTCTTCGGTGTGGGGTGGGGTGCAAAGGAAGGGGATTTGTATAGCAGGCGAAGAATAGTTCTGACGAAGGAGAATAGTGCATACTCTCTTGGTAGATAAAAAGGCTGGGTGGGCTGAGGTCTAGACTGCTGTTGCAGAGAGAGCCTCAACTGATTTCACCAGACAAAATTCACTAAAATCAGGTCCAATGTATCTGTACTCTGGAAAACCTGGTGTAGGAACACCAAGACGTGATACTGCAGAGTATAATTCAACACAGGAATTCTGCTCCAGCCAACTTGTAATCAGGACCTAAGAAAGCTTCTGACACAGATCTCTAGTTCAGGTGGTACAGAGAGGTTTTAGTTTCCTTATGCAGATTTGTAGTTTTATGTTTGGTACTTAGTTGTTATAAAGTTAAAACTCTGGACATTACGTAAGAGTGATTATGCTCCTTGTGGAAGTTTTTTATGTTTATTTAAATCCCGTTAGTTGCTTTAATTTGTTGTTATGGCTTTGCATTTGTAACTGTGTTTTTGATATTCAATTTCTGATACAACAAAGTGGAAGTAACTTTCTCCTTAAACTTCTGGAATATCTTGCTTCAGCCGCATATTTCACAACCAATAAAGTTTTGAAATTGTATAGAAAACGGAGGTGTTGGTTCTGGGGAATCATCCTTAGACTTGGACCTCGATGAATTCTACTATGACCAAAAATGTTGGTGTTGCATCTTACCTTCTGCCAACATGTCAAGAATTTTGCTGGTATGTGTAACTCCCTTGCAAAGAGCATAAAGCAAATTCTTCCTTGCCTGCTGGATGAAGGGAAAAGATTGCGGATCCATGTTGCTATCACATCCTGTTTGGAGTGTAAGAATGCACTATTGCTGCCCTTACCTCAATAGCTTATCTGTGCAAAATGTATCTGCCACATTTGTTACTTAACTTACCTCAGCATGCTGCTGTTGCATCCCATTTGGTCTTTCTACCCAGGTTACCAGTGCAGAAACTGATCTTGCTCTAGATACTTTGCCCAGTTCACAAGGCACTTGTTGCAAGGGTGTTATGAACCCCCCTTTAGCAGCTACTGTAGGGGTGGAGTTCTTGATAAACATCTTCTGTCTGCAACTCGACAGACAAAGGCCCATAGTTAATGTGAAAAGGTAGGTGGTGGTTAAGTGAGTGAAACGAAGATGGATAGTTTGGTGGATGAGTGAGTGAAAGGATGGCTGAATGAGTGAAATGGTGGATGAAAGATGGCTGAATGAATGAGTGAAAGGGTGGATGTAAGGATGGAGAGGTGAAGGGATGGATAGATGGTTGAAAGGGTGGATGGTTGACTGAAAGGGGGGATGGATGGACGAGTATACGCGTGAATTAAAGTGAAAGGGAGGTTGAGTGAGTGAAAGCTTGGATGGGTGGATCTGTGAGTGATGGATGTGTAAGTGAAAGGGTAGATGGATAGATTGATGCATGAATGAGTGAAAGGAGGGTGTAAGGATGGATAAATGAAAGAATGGGTAAATAAGCGAAAGGAATGATGGACAGATGGATGGATTAATGAGTGAAAGGGTAAGTGGGTAGATGAATGAGTGAAAAGATGGATGGATGAGTAAAAGGATGGATGCTGAATGAAAGGATGGGTGGATGAGTGAAAGGATGGATGGGTAGATGAATGGAGTGAAAGGGTGGGTGGATGGATGAGTAAAATTATGGATGGATGACTGAAAAGATGGATAAGTTTGGAAGTATATGGATGGGCAGATGGTTGGATGTAAAGACAGAATGGTGAACGACTGGCTGATGGATGAAAGAATGAATGGATGACAGAATGTGAAGGTGAAATGGTGGATATCAGTGGATCAATGTATAAATATTTGGGTGGAAGAGACAAGAAAGCTCTTCTGGGGAGGGTCGTGATGACTTGCTTCGTGCCAGAAGAGTTTTGGTTCAAAGGTGGGAGATTGGCATTTTAATTTTCTGGCGACTCCCTTGACTTGCTGCCACTGGTCCTGAGTATCTCAGCTCTCTGCTTTAGCCCTACATACTTTATCATCCCTCAATCCTCTTCTCAAGTACTCGTGGTTGTGCCCTTGTTCCATCGCACCAGAGCAGGCATACGCTGTTCCTTAGGGCCAGATGTATCAAAGGGTTTTACCCATTGTGTGTCTATGGGAAAATGTGTTTGTACATATGGTCCTAAGTTCTCACTGCTTTTCAGAGTACACCAAAGATAAACGACTCACCATGTGAGTACAGGGTGAGCAGCGTGCCTGTGAGACCCAAAGGCAGAGCACATTAAAGGCAGACCAAGCGGTATGGCCAATGCTTGTTCAAACTTCCCTCTTGTAAGGCTCTGCCATATTCTTTGGGGTGTTGTCTCAGTCATAGAAAACTCTGTAATAAAATGTATATGTACATAGAGAACAGGTAATCAGAAACAGCCTTACCACTGAGACAGTGTTCACCAAAGTCTCCCAGAAAGACTGTAGACACTAGGCCTCAGATAGGAAAACTGCTCGGATGTTTGGAAGGTGTGTGTATGTGTGACGTGGGACTGTGATAGTGTCCTAAAGACAACCGCAAATGTCCTAACACGGAACTACCTGTCTGTGCCCCATTTGAGTTCTTCAAAGATAGACAACTAATGGTGAAAAAATCTAAATAACTTTTGCTGTCATATAAATTCGTAAGAAAAATCGGTGGTCTAAACTAAACACTGTAAATTAAGTAACTGTATAGAGACAGTCAATCGGTGAAAGTCTTGTGCAAATGACTTGTGCAGGAGGTTTTGCATAAACGTGGTCTCTACATTATTTCTTACCGCATCTTCACATGTTGACACTGAGTATTCCAGTTAAAGTCTCTGCCATCTCTCGTGATAGAAAGTGTAAACAGATCAGGAGGTGGAATTGCTTCCTTTGATAATTTCACATAGTGCTTAGGTATAAGTGATACATCTTTTGTTATAAGAAAGTGACAGGCAACACACCTGCTGGACTCTTGGTCAGCAGGATTCAGTGCATCTATCCATCACGATCCAATTGTGCCATCACATTTTCTGTAGCAGGGAAAGAGGCTGTCGGAAGAGGGGGAGCAAGTAATGCAATCTTAAATATTAACAGTGTAATAATGCAACCACTAGCTGGCAGCTGTGAAAAAACGCAAACTACATTTTGGGTTATGTTACAAGCAATTTTTATGCTGCATTTCTAAGATGTGTTTGGTCTTGGAGCACTTTCATAAACTGGGCACCAAAAACAGTTATGGGATTTTGTTTCAACAAAATAACGCGGTCCAGCAATGATGTTTGGTAATGAATCATATTGGGAAGTGGTTGGGTAGGGTAGAGCTGAATGGTGTTATTGTCAGTAATGGTTTATAACTGATAAGTGGTTGACTGCGGTGGAATTGACTGTTGTGCTGTTTAATGTTGGGTAGCAAGGGGCTGGGGGTGAGTTTTGCATTGTTTAATGATGGTTTGTGTTGGGTAGCGAGGGGTTGGTGTTGAGTGAGTGATGCATTGTTTAGTGATGATTTGTGTTTGGTAGCGACGCCTGGGGTTGAGTGAGTGATGCATTGTTCAGTGATGGTTCATGTTGGGTAGCGAGTGGCGGGGGTTGAGTGAGTGATGCATTGTTCAGTGATGGTTTGTGTTGGGTAGCGAGTGACTGGTGTGGAGTGAGCGATGTATTGTTTAGTGATCATGTCGGGTAGTGAGGGGTTGGGGTTGAGTGAGTGATGAATTGTTCAGTGATGGTTCGTGTTGGGTAGCGAGTGGCTGGGGTTCAGTGAGTGATGCATTGTTTAGTGATTGTTCTTGTCGGGTATTGAGGGGCTGGGGTTGAGTGAGTGATGCATTGTTCAGTGATGGTTTGTGTTGGGTATCGAGTGGCTGGTGTTGAGTGAGCGATGTATTGTTTAGTGATTGTTCATGTTGGGTAGCCAGGTGCTGGGGTTGAGTGAGTGATGCATTCCTTTGTGATGATTTTTGTTGGGCAGCGAGCGGCTGGTGTTGAGTGAGTGATGCATTGTTTAGTGATGATTTGTGTTTGGTAGCGACGCCTGGGGTTGAGTGAGTGATGCATTGTTCAGTGATGGTTCGTGTTGGGTAGCGAGTGGCTGGGGTTGAGTGAGTGATGCATTGTTTAGTGATTGTTCATGTCGGGTAGTGAGGGCTGGGGTTGAGTGAGTGATGCATTGTTCAGTGATAGTTTGTGTTGGGTAGTGAGCGGCTGGGGTTGAGTGAGTGATGCATTGTTCAGTGATGGTTTGTGTTGGGTATCGAGTGGCTGGTGTTGAGTGAGCGATGTATTGTTTAGTGATTGTTCATGTTGGGTAGCCAGGTGCTGGGGTTGAGTGAGTGATGCATTCCTTTGTGATGATTTTTGTTGGGCAGCGAGCGGCTGGTGTTGAGTGAGTGATGCATTGTTTAGTGATGATTTGTGTTTGGTAGCGATGCCCTGGGTTGAGTGAGTGATGCATTGTTCAGTGATGGTTCGTGTTGGGTAGTGAGGGGCTGGGGTTGAGTGAGTAATGCATTGTTTAGTGATTGTTCATGTTCGGTAGCAAGTGGCTGGGGTTGAGTGAGTGATGCATTGTTTAGTGATTGTTCATGTTGAGTAGCCAGGGGCTGGGGTTTAGTGAGTGATGCATTCCTTAGTGATGATTTGTGTTGGGCAGCGAGCGGCTGGTGTTGAGTGAGTGATGCATTGTTTAGTGAGGATTTGTGTTTGGTAGCGAGGCCTGGGGTTCAGTGAATGATACATTATTCAGTGATGGTTTGTGTCGGCTAGCGAGTGGCTGGGGGTGAGTGAGTGATGCATTGTTTAGTGATTGTTCATGTTCGGTAGCGACGGGCTGGGGCTGAGTGAGTGATGCATTGTTTAGTGATGGTTCATGTTGGGTAGAAAGCAGCTGTGGTTCAGTGATTCAGTGAGTGGTGCATTGTTTAGTGATGATTCATGTTGCTTAGCGAGGGGCTGGGGTTGAGTGAGAGATGCATTGTTTAGTGATGGTTCATGTTTGGTAGGGAGCGGCTGGGGTTAATCAAGTGTTTAGTGATGGTTTAAGTTGGGGAGTGACGACGTGAGTAGATGTGAGTTATGCATTGTGATGGTTAGTGGACAACGAGGGTAGGGTTGAAATGTATTGTTTAGTGATGGTCCACATTAGGTAGGGGCCAGTTAGGGTAGGACACAGCAATGCATTTTTTGATTTTTTGATGGCCCATGTTAGGTGGTGGCTGGCTTGGGTACACCTGAGTGATGCACCATTTATTGATGGTTCTGGGTGAGTATTGCTCAGCTAGGATAGGACTAAGTGATGCACTGTATATTGGTTCTGGCTGAGCAGTAGCCCGCTAGGGCAGAACTGAGTCATGTATTATTGAGTAATGGTGCTTGTTAGGATGTGGCTGACTCAGGTAGAAGTGAGTGATGCATTGTTTAATGACGGTTTATTCTAGGTAGTAGCCGTCTCGGCTAGAACTGAAAGATGCTTTGTTTAGTGATGCTTCATGATAGGCTGTCTATAGCAGGGCTGACCAGGTCGCTGCTTATTGATGGTTCCAGTTGAGAGTTGAGTAGTGGGCAGCTAGGGTATGAACGATTGAGTGATGCAATGTTTATAATTGGTTCTGGTTAAGTAGTAGCTGGTTAGGGAAGGACTGAGAGATGCTTTATTAAGTGATGGTTCATGTTAGGTAGTGGCTGGCTATGGTAGGCCTGACCAATGCACTGCTTATTGATGGTTCCGGTTGAGTAGTGGCCAGCTAGGTAGGATAAGACTAGGGCCCTCATTACGACCCTGGTGGTCTTGAAACTGCCAGGGCCGTGGTGGAAGTCAGACTGCCGCCAAAGCAGCAGTCCGGCCTCCACATTACGACCGTGGCAGAGCCGCCACAGTCCGACCGCCGGCACTGACAGAGGACAGCCTGTTGGTGCTGGCAGTCTCAATCCGCCAGGGCAGCACTGCAAGCACTTTGCATGGGCAGTGCAGTGGGCCCCATGGACAACCCAGTCGCGCTTTTCACTGCTTGATTTACAGGCAGTGAAAAGCGCAACAGGTGCTGATACATCCGATGCATTGCAAGATTGCCGCTGGCTCGATAACAAGCCGGTGCCAATGTTGTGGTGTGTTTCCCGCTGGCCGGCCCAGAAGGAAACTCTTAATAGGTACCTGCAGTCATCCCAACGCAGACTTTGGCGAGCGGCCTCTGCCGCCCGCCAATGTCAAAATGAGGGCCTAAGTGATGTAGTGTTTATTGTTGGTTCTGGTTAAGTAGTGGCTGGCTAGGGTAGAAGTGACCAATATATTGTTTAGTAATGTTTGATATCTGTAGTGGCTGACAAGTGTAAAACTGACCAAAGCATTGATAAGTATTTGTTCATACTGGATAGCAGCCAACTAGACTCTGTCACAGACAGTGCATTGTGTATAGTGGCGCATCTTCTGAAATCCAAGGGGTGAAAATTACTATTGAGAATCCTGCTGTAATCCAGAGGTCTGAATTAGGATCTGGTGTTTGCGACAGGCCTTGGCCTTGGATGGTGCCCCCCTCGCCCCCCCCCACAACCAGTGAGCCTGCCGGCCCAGGATGTACAAGCTGAAGAAATCCATGCGGGGCGTCTGAAGCCGCTCAGGTTTCCACAGCCCACTGGTGAGTCGGGCCCATTATTTTCAACACAATTAGCAAGATGGGAAAAATACATGAGGTGATTAAAATACCTCTGGTGCCAAATGAAGCATGATATAATGAGGAAATACAATTTCGGAACATGTGCATTTCTTTCTAATTGAATAGACGCCTTTGACCTCTGGAATTGTCCAGGATATTCTATTCCATCAAAGGATTCGGTGTGTAGCATCGAACTGTATTAAAGACGTGGCTATTTAGGGCATTGCTTTCAAGAAAATGAACACCTTAGTTCACTGAAGGATTTTAAAAAAGCTATGTGTATGCTTCAAAGCTGTCTTTAGGTTTTAGCACATGGCGGATAGTAATATGAGGGACAAATGTAATACGGGATTTCCTACAGAGGTGTAAATAACAGGCATTAAAATCCCCATCCTTTCTAAATCTAATGCTAAAAATGACCAAACTAAATACATATATCATTGTTCTGTTTTTTGCATCCCTGAAGGCCTGAAATAAATCTATTGGCTATAGTACTAGCCTTTTATAGCAGTGGTTCCCAACCTATGGTCCGGGGACCCTTGGGGGTCCGCCAAGCCTCCTCAGGGGGTCCTCAACTGCTTCGAAAATGAAATAATATTAACAGATTAGGTCCCCAACTTTCAGTAATGACTCAGCATGGGCGTCTCTGGATTCCAGTAATGATTCAGTGGGTGCCCCCGGGTTTCAGTAATGATAAAGTGGGGGTGCACAGAAGTCAAGGGAACCACTGTTTTATAGCTATGCCGTTATAGACACCTCTCCTCATTCCCTATAGACAGTGCTTAAAATGGAAACATTAAAGTGCAGGTACTCTGTGCCAGAGTACCTGCTTGTTTCTGAGAAGTGCCGGTACTCTCCAATTAAAAGTATTACGTTTTTCTTGAGATGTGCCGGTACTGTCCCACTCAAAATAAAAAAGTGCCGGTACTAAGTACCGGACAGTACCGGCCCATTTAAAGCACTGGGGTGTCCTGATGTCAATGTGCTTTTTCCCCATCAAACATACCAGATTCTCTGCTTCCTGGCGTATCTCAACTCCACCCTCCCTCTGCGTCACTGTGCTCGTCACAGCAGACCAATAAAGTGCGTTTACATAAAACAGCAACATTAAAACTTTAACATTTTAAAGTGATCTATAAATGTAAAATAATTTAAACCTGGAGGCTAAAATTTTAGTTTTCCTGCTTATCTTGGTTTATTTGAACAGCACAAGTACCGCAAACAGAATATAGCACAGATGACTGGTTGACTCAATCGAGGCACTGGTATTCAGCGACAAAAAAGAGCGCGCATTAAGAGCTAGGCGTCTGGTCACCATTTAGAATTAAACCTACATTTTGAAAAGCTGCAACCTTTCAATTAAAATAAAAAGTTTAATTTCTGCAAATTTTATGTTTGTGGACTGAAGGTTATAGTTAATAGTTTGTTTGATGTATTTTTGTTTCTGTATATTTTGAGTTCCAAACACAATTGCTAAGGCAGGGGGCCCCAGCTTCCAGTAGTGATTCAGTGGGGGTCCACAGAAGCCAGAAGAACCGCTGGCCTACAATTGCTAAAGGGCGCCGTGATCGCTTCTTGGATTCAGACATTCCTTATTTCTGGTGCTTCTGAACAGCTCTGCCTGCCAGTTTTGGAAGAGAAATAAATTCTGCTTGAGCTGTCCAAAATGCCAAAATCTGCTGGGAATTTCCAAAAAGTGTTGGGAATTCCTAAATGTCCAAAATATGAGCTAAAGTAAGAAATCTGCATTGACTGCAGAAGAATCTGGGCTGCACATTTGGACTGCCCATTGTCATGACCCGCTGGTCTAAGCTATCAGCTACCAGTGCACGTGATGGGGGGACCACCTCACGCAAGGTCATCTCGAACACTGTTTTTAGCCTTGGACTTTTAAACTACAAACCATTGCATTCTGTGTTTTTATCCAAACACAGTGGAAGCAAACCATGCCTACAACACCCAGAATGCATTAGGGTGTGAGAAGTAAGCCCAGGACTGGGAACAGTGTCCACAATTACATGAAGTGAGGAGGCCACCTTATTCAGTGAGCTGTGTAACTGAAGATGTGAGGGGCAATTATGAATGAATGAAATTCGTATCTATGAGGCACACTAATTAGAAGCAAACTGAAGATGGGAGGAAAACAACCTGGTCCAAGAAGAGTCAAAAAGCCATGTTTTTAGGATTTTCTAAATAAAGCAGGAGGTACTGTGCATCTCATGTGCAAAGGAAGCAAATTCCCAGTCCTGGAGGTGATGATGGCAAAGGATCTGTTTCCCAGACAAGTGCACCCTACACGTGGGGGCCAAAAGAGTTTAACATTGCCAGATCTGGGAGATCTAACTGGAAAGTAAGAAGCACAGACATGAACCACTACTGGGATTGGCCATTCTCTTAATTTAACCTGGGATTTTTGTAAAGCACCGCCTGTCCTCGGAAGCCACCTCGGTGCGCTTTGTTAGGGGCAGTAAAAGGTGGGTAGCACAGGGCAGGCAGCTGACGAAGGAATCCTTCTTACTTGACCAGGGGTCGGCTGATGCCACTGAGCCCTTCCACGCATTCCCTTCAAGGACGGCTTGATGGTAAATCTTTTCTGAGCTGAGGGTGAAGGGGGCACCACAAGCAGGGGAGTTGTGCAGAGGCGAAGGTGACCTGTGCATGCTGACAACACAGTAGACTCAAGTGCAGGCGAGGATGATGCAGGAAATACCCATAATGCACAGCAGCGGAAAGTGCTTTATGCTGAAAAGAGCATCTTCCCGTTATTTGATACCCAGTGGTGATGTGCTGTTGTCCTACAGAGGTGTTTTTCAAGCGCTCGCAGCACTCCGGTGTTACCTTTTAGTGACATGGGTACTGCAAAGCGTTAAATAAGTTGCAGAAGTTTGCTCTCCCACCCCGTGCTGCCTCTGCGGCATATCAGGCTCAGTGAGGCTCAGTCAGAGAGTAGGCCACGAGTCAGGTGTCTGTAGACTGCCATACACCGCTGTGTGGTCAAATATTATATGTATGATGCTATATTGCACTGCCTCCTGTAACTGGGTCTCTCAATACGAAGAATAAACAGACACGCCTCCACCCAGGCAGCGCAAAAGTGATTTATGCCACACATACCAATTCCAGTCTTCCATTAGGGTTGGCCAAAGCAAGTCTGATTTGGGGAAAAATATGGTCTATAACGCAGTGCATATCAAACGACAGCATCATTAAGTTTGCATTGCAGATCATTGGGATGTTGCGAGTTGCACTGAAGATAAGGAAATGGCTCAGGGCCAATCATGGCTGCTGTAAGCCTTCTGCTCCAACATTCCACTGTTTGTCTTCCTGTTTCTTATTTTTTTATTAATATAGAAAAGTCCACCCTCCGTGGGCGGGGTGGGCAGTAGCATTATAATGGCACTACATCGGGCTATGCTGGATGTTCAAGCGCCTCTCCTTTTTATAGATGTTATACTAATAGCCCCGAGTGCCTAGAGTCCACTGAGCTACAGGATTACCCTACTTATTCACCACTGACCTCACTCGTTTCCAGCACATATGTTGCAAACAGTAGTGTTCACTGCACAGTGCTGCCTCCCACGCTAGCTTCATCCTTTCACTTGGGCGCTTCTACAGCAGCCAAACAGAGCTGCATTTCCCATGCTAACCCTGGCTGGAACACAAAAAAAACGCGTTGTCCCATTTTTGGGTGAATTGGAGCGGATGTAACGCCCGGAGAGGCAGCCGGGGCGCTTGTACGCTTACCCGAAGATGGAGAAAACGCCCTGGGTGTGTTCATTTCTAGTGCACGTATGACGTCTGAGGCGTGGTTGTGCTGCACTCATGTTCATCCTCCCCGGGATATGGTACATGCCTATGGGAGCCCGTCAAACCGCTGCTTGCAAGGGGCATCAGGGTTGCATTCTCTTTCAATAACGTCCACATTGGTACCCCAAGAAAGCAAACCAGGCGTCAGCACTCGAATCACAGATCACAAAGAAGGGGTGCCGGTGTATAGCTCCTTGTAGCAGGAAGAGCCTCGCGGGCCGTGATTACCACCTCCTGTGCCCAGTCCCTTCGCGCGGCTTGTTATGCGCCCGGAGGTCACGCGCGGCCTAAGACAGCTGTCAGTCAGCAGATGAGCGGAGACGGTCCACTGCCTCCGCACCCCCCTCATCTGACAGTGATGAATGGTCTGGCCTATGCTCTGCTAAGCCTGACTGTTTCACCCACCCACCCCCTCGTGCAATCTGTTCCACTGTAGTGTCACCCTTCCCCCTCTGATACCCACCCCCGCTGCCCCTGCGAGGGTTGATTGCGCCCGAGTGTAAACCTATACACGTATTTTTCCTTCGCCCCCATCCTCCTTCTTTGTACGATTCTTCTCTGACATTACATTTTTTATAGAAAGAAGGCTATTACATGTAGCCCAGGGTTCTCCAACCAGTAGCTCGTGAGCTACTGGTAGCCCTCCAGTCTTTAGCGCTGGTAGCTCCTTGTGTGAAAGTCTTTTTGGAGCCCCATGACCACCTCCTCGGATTCCCTCACTACCACCTGGCAATAGTGCCCCTCATCTCTCCATACCCCCCTTTCACAAATATTTGTTTTAAAGTGCTTGTAAAGGCTGGCTTTACTAATCCACTCAGCTATCCACATAAAGTATAATTCTGATCTTTGCAGCAGGCATATTAACCCTACGCTTCTTACTTCTTTATGGTGTCAAAACTGCCACTAGACAAAGCTCCCATCTCTCTCCCTAGTAGGAACATTAATCACAAGAGTTATCTTGACATTTTAATTGCTTCCGAAAGGCTGGATGCACAAGTAACTTTTCAGCAGGTGCTTTTAAATCGCAAGTTTCATAAATTATTGCTAAACACAGAACCCCCCAATCCAGATCCGCACCTGGTGCAGCCGCACCCCTGGCACTGCCCTAAAGCTGGCCCAGGTACCTAAAAGTAGCTCTCCAGTATGCAGCACAGCTAAATAAATTAGAAGCTTTTGGTTAGTTGAATTCATATGTGTAACAAAATTGAAAAGTGTGTGTTGGGGATGAAAATGTGTATATTTTCAAAACTCATGAGCTGATGTTTAGGGAGACTTATTAGTAGTATTAACATTGCAGCTATGGTTGTTATGTATTACCCATGGATAGGAATACCACACTGACAAAGCATTTTTTACATTATTGCTGAGAACCTACTGATATGATCTCTGCTGGTAATTTTGCATATCAAGCCCGCTAATGTGAACTTGCCTGATGTGGTCAGTGCTAAACCTTTAATAGTGTTAGAAGCTCGGGATGATTTTCATTGAACATAAGTCGCTCTTACTGCAGAAAAGGTTAGAGACCCCTGTATAGCAGGTGCCCTCACGACCCACGCCACGTGCCATAGCCATTGACTCAAACTCCAGTTTTCTAGTTACAAAATGTCCTTGTTCACAAAACTGTGCAGCTTAGGTATTCTGCTTCCGGTACGGTAGAGTGTGAAAATTAAAGCTTTCATATGGATACTCGAGAATATTTACACCAAAACTCCTGATTAGCAAAGAAGATAAATTAAAATTTATACCCCTTCCATGGAGTTACGCTGAGAAGGAAAACTTATCTTTGAAGTGCACATAACAAATCTAGCATGGTCATGTCATTATTAAGAAATACTATTCTAGATACATCAAAACCATCTGAAAGAAAAGAGTTTTAAAAAACCTCCCAATATCCTAGTATTTGGGGCTATTCACTGTTGCCGGATGCTCTTTCTGGGTTAATTTAGCAATGTCTGTATCCAAACTCTGTTCAGAGGGCCGCAGAGCACTCAGTGGTTACTGGGCCCCAACCATGGGGTTGAGACCCTACTCCTGAGGTCCCGGGGCACTACTTACTATGGATCACAAGCAACTGAGCCAATTACTCCTTCAGAATTTGACTCCCAGACTTAGCGGACGAGCAGTCCATAGCTCCTCCACGGCAGGGGTGAACACAGGCTCAGAACTCAAAATACTTACAGCAACATCAATGCATTATTGTCCAGCCAAATGCTCACTTTTATAAAAAAAGAGAAGTACTTTATTGTATCCAGTACTTAATTTGTAAAAAAATAATAATAAATAAGTGCCTGGGCCCTCTTCAGAAGGCCACTGCAGCTTGCACCACCCATTGCTCATGTCAGCGCTGCCAATGATAGCACCAGCACAGCAGCTAACCCTCACACTCCTGCAAGTGTGACCATTCAGACTATTCTAGGCTCCCAAAGCGATGAGTGGCTTGGTTGCCACCATGTGGCAGAATGTTATAAGTGCTGGTGTTGACAATTAAGTGCTGGTGCCAAGCGCCGGAAACCACAGGCTCAAATTAAGCACTGGATTAATCCCTACCAACACAACCACAACATCTGTGTCCCTCATGTACTGTACCACTCACAACCACACACATCTGGTACATGTATTCAACATGTGCAAACTGCACAGCACTGCATTTTCAAGTAATGTACCGCTCGTAAGCACACATACATCCAAAGCATACATTTACCATGCATGCACTGAGTGCTATACCTTTCATGTATTTTACCACTGCCAAGCACACATGCATCTAGTACATGCCTTAGACATGCACACAGTGTGCAGCACTACATTTATATGTACTGTACCACTCACAGGCACGCACGCACCCAGCACATGCATTTTAACATGCACGCACTGCACAGTACTGAGTAATCCCTGTTTTGCACCCTTCCCAGGAACACATATGCCCAGAGAAGATACACTACTCATGGGCTGTGTAGCACTCCACATCAACCTGGTGCAGGCCAAGGGAAGAGTTAAACACACAGCAGAACTTTAAATGAGCGAGACTATAGCGTTCACTCCAATGACATAAGTTAAAGAGGACCTGCTCACTCCTACTGATCACTACATGGTATGGTGCCACCACTGCTTAACTCCTAGGAAAGGCAGTAGCCTTTCACCACTACGAGGGCGCCCCTCACTGTCCAACAAGACCTCAATCCGCGAGATAGGCCTATGTCATGGCGCACTTGCATGATCCATGTTTGCCTATGATAACAAATTCAAAATTAGGTTCTGCTCCAACAGTATGAAACACCACTTTACATATTCACATAATGTAGGGATAGGTCTACCAGGCTGGATCTCTCCCCAGTCGTACTGCTAGAACAGCAGCAATCTGTGAATTTGAAGACTCCCTTAAGATCACTTATAACAGAGACCTCTGCTTGCTTATCATCTAAGATCTGTTATCGATCTTTGACACATTTAACCTCGGGCACTATTGGGCACCCTGTTGACAGCTTTGGCACACCAGCATTTTTCTGTTCAAAATACAAGTCAAACAAGAAGCACAAGTAGCACATCCAAAGATCTTCAACATCTAGATGCTCCTGATCCAGGGAGAGAAGGCACTGTTAATACTCATGGCATCTGTCACGGGTTTAGGGCCTTATGCCTAATCTGGAACCAATGCTCCCTGCGCTCCATTGGCCATTGTTTACTGTGCAGCAAATTGAGACCTTTAAGGAGGCCATGCTCAGATCTTTAAATTGCTTCCAGATTCCTCTTCCATGTCTTATTGTTCCACGGACCCGTGGGGGCCTACTGTCAGACTTCCACTTGTTAGCCCTTTCTCTGGCACTGAAAGACTCTGGATGATGGCAGCCTGCTCCGCTGTTTTGCTGTGCCTTAACTTCTCTTCTTCAGGTCTCGCCACTTGATCTTTGATTGGCACTGGCTATATCCAGTGACACCAGTTCTGGGTCCTTTCCTGGTTTCAGTTTTGGAATCTGAACCATAATCATTAAGGGCTCATCTGATGATGTGATGCAGTATCATCACAGCTAATGCACTTGCTGATGAGGTCTCTCCTCTAGTTCCTCTTCCTTGGCAACAATGCTTCCAGAAGATGGAGGACATGTTTTTGTTTCAGATTCGGATGCCATACAAGCCCTTCAATAAGTTCCACACAATGAGGATAAAGATAAGGAGGCAGAGAATGTACTCACTTATTATTATACAGATACTGGCCTTCATCTTGAGTTGCGAAATGCCAGTGGCTTGGACAGTGCTCCAGAGTCTGGGATGGATTCGCCCTTGAGGCCCCCAGTAGATTAAAGTGTCTTTCATGGTGGTGACTTGCAGGGCTGCAGAAGGCCTAGAACTACCAGGACGATTACACATCTTCTAAGGAGACTAGAATAATCTCCTCACAAAAGTTTTACTGACTTTGGCATCTACATCTGAGCCCTTATTGTCTTTTAATAAACACCTAAGGGATCCAATCCTGGCACCTTGGTCAAAACACCCCTTCAGCTCTATCTAAAGGCTCCACCGACCAGCACCAGATGACCCTTAGTTTTTGACATAGCAACGAACTCAATTGAGACTTATAGTGCAAGCCTACATGAGTAAAGTTAACTTCTTTTCTGATCACTTAGATTTCGTGTGAATCTAAAATAATTGATGCCATAGGTGAAAACATGTTTTTTCTGCCAGTTTGGCTTCTGAGTTCTTTGAATGCTGTTTGCCGTTTGATTTGTTACACACACGCCCTTAGGGACATGGCTCAAAAGATTTTGCTGGCCTGCCAGAAAATGCCTACAATGCCTTTATTTAACCAGTATAAGATGTGCAAGATGTTGTAAAGTATGTTCTGCGTGCTGGCCTGAACACTACTACTATTTCCCCTGCTGGCTAGTTGGATGTTTGATGGGTCCTGTGTATCGCTAGCGACAACTCTTTCAGCTTGTGCAGCAACCTACACATGTGACAGGCACAGGTGTGGTGCCAAAGGATGAGTTCAACAACAACAGCTGCTCTCCCCGTCTGCCTTTTCTCCAGGCATTGCTGTCAAGTCTTTTTAGTTTGTCCTCTAGCCATCTGGTGAGTCTGGATCCAGCAATGCCTGCCATACCAATTGCTCCTCGGAATTGCCTTCCCTTTTTGGCTATTCCTCTCAATGTTCCCACAGTTTATCCTCATGAGTCAATAGGTTTATTCTGTCCAAAGATGTGTTGATATTGCCTGGCAAAGGAATGATTAAGCATTTACCTGAGGCAGAGAGTACTGATTTTCTACTGTCAGTACTTTCTGGTCCCCAAGAAGGGCAGGAGCTGAGGCATGTTCTGGAACTCAAATTCTTTCCTCAATAAGAAGTTCTAAGTGATTACACTTGCTAAGGTCTTGCTGCCCTTGGATATCAAGGACTGAATGGTGTCCAAGGACCTGCATAGTCTTGCTGCCCTTGGACCCGGAGGACAGGATGGTGTCCAAGGACCTACCGAACATGGTTCTGCAGCCCCACAGAAAGTAGCTTTATCTGTGGTGGGGGTCATACAATTTCCAGTTCATTATTGCCCACCCTAGGGTTCTCCATTGACGAGCCCAGATCCTATGTCCAGAATGTGCATTTGCCCATTCTTGACATAGTTGCCCTGAAGATCTTCGCAGTGTGTTCAGGACAGTTTTGAGGCAAGGCACCACCTAAGAGAGTTAGAAAGTGTACTATATGAAGGAGATGGAGAAAGGAGCAGGAAAGACTACAGTCATGGAGGACAATAGCTTCCAGTGTCGGATCTGAAACACACTGTCCCAGCCGCCACCGACTCACTTGCTTGACGCTATAGTTCGCACCTGGGATTCTGTCCCCTCACCTTTGTTGTTTTTCTGCTTTGCCTGCTCTCTTCCCCATTCCCCGTACTGACCCCTCTATTTGTTTTGGACTGATCTTGTTATTCAACTCAGTTTAAGTTTTTGTGCCTGCTCTAGTTAACTCCTTTGATTTGACTTGGGTGACTAAGGAACTGCTTTTTGACTGTGGCTTCGGATTTGGGTCTTTGTTGGCTCTGCAACGCTGTGCCATCCTGTAACACAAGCATTGGCAAAGCCAATAGGTCTCTTCTATGCAAGAGATATGGGATTTGCCAATGTGTTTTAGCTAAGTTGTACACCAGTTTGGCTGCTGTTCAGCATGGCTAAAAGTTAGTGGTGTGGAGAAGAGTGGCATGTAGTGTCGTAGAGTGTCGTAGAGTGTTGTAGAGTGTTGTGTATTGGAGTGGCATATGGTTGAGTCGTGAGGAGTGGCATACACTGGAGTGGTGTAGAGTTGACTGGTGTAGAGTGCATTGCCATGGAGTGTTGCAAGCATAGTGGCGCAGAAAGCAGTGGCATTTAGTGCAGTGAAATTTAATTCAGCGGTGTACGCTGCAGCGTCGTAGAGTGGAGTGGCACAGATTAGAGTGGTGTAGAGTGTGGTAAAGTAGAGTGGCGTGGAGTGGTGCAGGGTTGAGTGGCATAGAGTTGAGTGATGCAGATGACAGTGGTGCAGAGAAGAGTCAGGTGTCATACAGAGCAGTAGTGTAGAATACAGATTAAAGTCAAGTAGCATACAGTGCAATGGCGTAGAGTGGTGCAGAGTAGAGTAGCATAGAGTGGCGTAGAGTAGAGTACACTGCCATACAGTGCAGTGGCATATAGTGCACTGGCACAGAGTGGAGTAGCATAGAGTGGAGGCATGCAGAGTTGAGTGGCGTGGAGTTCAGTGGTGGAAAGTACAGTGTTGCAGAGTAGAGTGTCAGAGTGCAGTGGAGAAAAATGGAGTAGGGTGATGTAGAGAGCAGTGGTGTAGAGTACAGTAACCCAGAGTAGAATGCAGTGGTGGAAAGTGCAGTGACATAGAGTGCATTGGTGTATAGTGACATAGGGCCAGATGTACGAATTTCCGATATTGCGACTCGGAAATTGCGAGTCGGTGCGACTCGCAATTTCCGAGTCGCAATATCGGATGCAGAACGGTGTCTCAGACACCGTCTGCGGCTCGCTATGGGGTCACAAAGACCCACCTCATAAATATTAATGAGGTGGGTGGCATTTTGCGACCCCATAGCGAGTCCCTGCACTCACAGGGATCGTGGCCTGCTGAAGTCAGCAGACCTCCATGTCTGTGACTGCTTTTTAAATAAAGCAGTTTTTAAAATTTATTTTGCAGCCCGTTTTCCTTAAAGGAAAACGAGCTGCAAAATAAAAAAAATAACGAAACCATTTGGTTTCGTTTTTTCAGAGTAGGCAGTGGTCCAGTGGAGTCTTTTGCCTTCTGTCTGGAGGCTCAGAGGCTTTAGGGTTGGCTACTGCTTCACAGGATTTTCCTGACGACCAGTCACTTGGTTATCACCAGGAGAGGTAAACTTGGCAGGTGCCATCTTATCTCTCACGACTCATATCTGTATCCATATGTGACACGGGCACCCTCATCCAGGAGGGCACACCTCATTTGCTCCCTCTGCAAATACTCATTGTCCAGCTTTCTGTTTTCTAGAGTTTCAAATTCAGGAGTCTCTAGGAGATATGTTATGCATTTGGTTGAATTCCATCTTGCTATGTGTATTTCCACTTTTTCTTCTGAGCTCAGTGGCAGCAGTAGAAAGTAAGGCATGACCAGTCACAAATGACTGTGGTGCTCCCTGATTGGGGCAGGGTGGCCTGGTACTTCGAACTGCTGATCCTGAGCATACAAACCAGCAGCCAGGTGCAATGCTACACCTAACCTTCACAATCTATACCTTTATACTTTACGATTGAGTGGAACTAAGTAATACTTTTTGGTCAACCATCTGCTGCAGTGGATGCAATTTTTGGATGTTTGTTGCTCTTCTACCAAATGTATTCACACCTCTGATCCATATTCTTCACCTTGTGGAAAGAAACATAGGTTGACTGTCAAACGTTAGATTGTCTGATGTTCTTATGTTTGTATAATCTTTAGCCTGACAATGCTTTGCAGTGGCCACGTTTAAGGGTTAGTTGTCACCCTAATTAAATGTATTGTGATGCATTTCTTAAAAAGGCTTTTACAAATGTTTTCACCTGCTTCTTTCATTATGCCTCAGGTGTACTTTAGGTTGTTTCTAATGTTCTGGATATGTACTTCCTTTGAGCCTCTACTTATTTGAACTCTGAAACTCTTTATTTCGAAGACCCTAATTCTCATTGCAGTTATATCTGCACATCGTGTCATGAACTGCAGTGTTTGTCAGTTCACCCTTAATGTACTACTTTCTTCCCTGAAAGTTGGTACTTAAGATTTGTGCACCCTTTCTTCTGAAAGGGGCATCCTCTTTCAATGTGGGAGTGTACCATGCTCTTCCTGTTCTTTTCCCTTACACATCCATTTAAAAAGGATGAGTGACTTCTCCAGTTGGATCTAAGATATATCCTTAACTTGTTCATTGATGGAACTCAATCATACTGTGTAGATGTTCTGCTGTTTCTCAGGTTCTTTGGTGCAAAGAAAGGAAAGGTGGTCCAGAAAAGGACCTGATGGATGGTACTCTGCATAAAGCTGTAATGTGCCTTGGCCAGAAAGGATCCTCTTGTGTGACTTAGTGATTATTCAACCATAGTGAAAGCGCTACTACTGACTTAGCGTGGGCTGTTCTGGTGTTCAGCACCTGCTAAATGGGCCTCTGTCCATACTTCCTCCAGGCATTACTCTATCAATTTTCAGCACCTCAGGGAGGTCCATTTTTCATACTCGTTACAGCTGTTTTTTGTGGTGTAAAGTCCACTACTCAGGTCCACCTTGGACATTACTCTGCTATCACTTTAGGAGGTGAGAAACCTGTGATTAAATAGACTAACCAGAAGAAGAAGCATTGAAAAAGGTAAGTAGCTTATTCATAGCCCTACTGACATTCATTTTGCAGTCTTCTCCGTACCCTGAAACAACTCCACTGATTATACCACTCTCCCTGAATCAAATGTAAGACATAGTGCATAATTCACAAAGCCTTATACTCTCATGCTCGGCACTACTTTGTTGCTAGACTATATATCACTGGAAACATTCACACACAGCTCCTTCATTGTAAGACTGAAGCTTTAGAACAGTGGTCTCCAACCTTTTAAATAATATGAGCTATTTGTGTTCAATGAAAATCATCCAGCGCTAGTGTTGTGATAGCGGCCATATCAGACAAGATTACATTAGTGGTCACCATATGCAAGATGACTAGCAGTGATCACCTCAATGTATCAGACGGGAGTTGCCAGCAGTGACATAAAGAAGGCTTTATCAATTTGTAATGTCTCTACCTGGGCAATACATAACTTCCATAGCAACAATGCCTTTGGTATCAAGTTCATAATATTAGTAATGTCTCCGAAGCGCCACCTGATTTATCACTCAAATTTCACCTTTAAATATGTTTTGGAAATTATGAGATCTGAAAATAAATATATTTGTCTAGAATACACACCAGTGAATTTTGGTCAATATATACTAGTTCAACCAAACAAAAGCTTCTAATTTACTAGGCTGGGCTGCACACAGGAGAGCTACATACAGGTAGGCGGAGAGCTACCAGTAGCTCACGTGCTACGTATTGAGAAGCCTGCTTTACAAGGTGCATACTGAAAAATGCATAAAAATGCCTTCTATGCAAGTCAGAACACCAGATAGAGCTACTCATGGACCTCAGCCTATCCCCATTCCCTACAATAATTAAACTGATGACCAACCGGTTGTTCTACTGCAAGGTATACCCCTGTCTGCTTCTCCATTGAACCCATTCTCAACGTCTTCCCTAGAACCGTGGCAATCACATAAACCAGGTACTAGTTAGACAATGTTGAATCCATCCTGGATAGTAAATGGAATGCCAGATCCAAAGCAGCGGCACTTCCTTCACTATGATGTTATCCCAGTAACCTTTAACCTCTCTATAGTGAGTGACGTGGATAACTATTGTCAAGTTTACAAACTCCTCAACCATTGGTGCACCTCTGAAGGATTGTCTGCTGACTAGATGTATAGTCACCATGGTCTAGCTGATGGTAGGGCTCATACATGCATTGTTTTTTTTCCAAGACTCCACCACAGAGATGACCAGTGGCACGTATGACAGTGATTTCTGCAGTGGTGACAAGGTGCTCACGAACAAGCAGAGTTAAGCCACCAGTTAGCCCAAAGCAAACCTTTGCTATTATCTCAGTAGCTTTACAGGTTATCCTTTGACCTCTGGATTTTTCCTCTTTGCAGTTGTTCTAGATAATTAGTGTATTCCTGCTTGTTCTTGTTAATATAACTGCAGCAGGCGTAGTTAGATGTTCTTTGTACTGTTCGGGGCGTATTAGTTGTCATAGAGGACCCTTCTGTATTTATGTAACCCCCCTCCTCCTGTTTAATAAACATCTAAATACTTACTGTAAAGGCGATGATGGTATTTCGATTTCTCTGCAAGACATGCATATTGTACAGGACGCTTCCACCTTTGGCTTGGACCCTGATAATGATTTGCTTGGTACTAGTGGGATGCAGATGGACCTAAAATTATTGATAGTATGTGGCAACCCCCTACTAGTATCTGCATTATGAGTTAACCTCCTTGGAATGTGGAATAACTGTGTGGTTCCAGAATTACCAGGTGGAATGCTCAAATTTCCTGTTCTGTGTAATTTAATGCACGCATTCACTAACTGCACTGAGCAGGTGTGAGAGGCTTCAGTGCAGGGTGGGGAGGAAGGAGGGTGAAATGGTGGGAGGGAGAAGGGGACGTGTCGCCTGACAAGGAGTAGCATTAAATGCTCCACCACACCTTACCCGAGGGTTAGGCATGGTCAGGGAACCTGTCTGGCCTACAATACATCCCTTTCCTAGGCGACTTTACCTGCTGGCTTTTCTCATAGTAACGTGTGATACAGTAAGACATGCAGCACGTCTTTCCATCTACTCCGCTCGCCAGGAATTTGTGATCTGGACTAATTGCAGTAATTTCTCTCTTGGTGGACCCAATTTACGATGATGGTTGCCCCATCCCAGTGCGCGGACGCCCCAGTGAGAAAATGTACTCCAGCCTTGTACTAAGTCAATTACCTCACATGGCCCCACACATGTACAATAACACACTCCCAAAAAAATTGATACAGGGACTTCAAAGAACACCCAGTAGCAAATAATGTTAAATAAAATATTTTATTTCCAATTTTAATATACTTATATGTTTGTTTTGAATCTTAAACGTTATATTTAATAAAAAATGATGCATGTAATACATTTTACATTAAAATATATATTTGTTAATAATTATTAAACTTTATTATTTTTTTCTTATACTTTGCAATAGGAGTATCTCTCCCCCAATGGTGGACACCTCCGCCTGAGTGTTAAAACTTATTGGTAGTAACTCGTAAATCCTGTACGAGCAGGCTCCACTCCCTGCTTTGAGTGGTGGAGAAATGTTTTTTCCACCTAGTAGTAATTTATGCTGTGATGTTAAATGTGTGTTTTTTTTGGTTGTAGAATTGTGGGTGTAAAAGTGTATTCTTAAAGGAACCGTTCGGTGAATAACTCAAAACTCAAGCAAAATAAAAAAGGTTCTTTTGAGTTGCCTACTGCTGATGATTGTTAGAGATTCGGGACTAGGTGGATGTCCCAATTAACTCAGCACCTATGTACCTTGAATCTATATATGTTGTCAAGATATGCAGATATGAAGTTAGGGATAGTATAGCAATACTTTCCTATTATGTATGCTTATGTTCACAATATAGTAGTAGTTGATATTGTGGAGTAATTATTTTTGTGGAGGGTGTGAAAAGTGAATATTCTAGGCTTGCTTGATTGTGGGTTCAAGATTGTTGGTTTTGTTTCTCTAATCGACCGAGCTATTGTGTCCCTCTTCTGACCCACGTCACTTTTATACTTGTTGTTTACAAGGCTTGGCGGAGAAACTGCCTGATTGACAACTAAAAAATATAAAGAGTTGTTTTCTGCTTTAGTTCCTTCTTTCTGGATTGGTCTTCATTTCCTCTTTTTTTTAAACATTTTTTCGTAATTTGGACAGTTTGTATGTACATTTTACTAATTCCTTTTTCCTGATCCCTTATTTTCTGAATTCGCATTGGGCAAGGTTCAGGCTGTTTGCATTCTGGCAAATAAATAAATACACTTCAAATTTATCAACTCTAATATATTAATGAGTCGATTCCGTGTGTTTGATGCAAATTATCATATGGACCAGTCAGTCTCTTCAGTGTCCTTGCCACATACTGGAATGTGGCGGTACATTGTGGATGTGTTAGAGCCTCAGGTGCAACTGACCCAGATTGAGCCCACTAAAAGCTTGCAGGTCTCTCAATTTCATCTTATTATATTACTTTGTTTTGATTCATGTTATTTTTTCAGATGGGTTTAGATGTCAGTCACGCACATGAACATTTTTGGAAAGTTGTAACCGACCCCAATGGCATTGTGATGACACACTAACAGCAGATTGTGCACTCTTTAAGGGCTAATTAATAATAACAACAGCATGCATCAGAGGAATGTTATGATAATTATAATAATAATGAACATATGGCTCTTGGAGTTTTTTCTTAAATGTGCGTGCAGTCCTGTGAGAAATTGGGTTTTTTGTTTGAGAGGTGTGTGAGCCCTTTTCAAGCAACAACCATGATCCTTGTCAAGGTGAACCACAAAAGTCACTAAATTAATCTGTGCTTAACCATCTGGTAGCTTGCCACAAAAGCATCTAGGCTTAAATTAGAGGCAAAGTGTAAACTATTTATGCAACACTTAAACAGCAATAAAGTGAAAACACAACACAAGAGAAATCTCACACCAATTCATAAAAATAGAGTAACATTTAGTAGATTATTTGTGACCAAAGTGAAACAAATCTAATCAGTAGAACTAGAGATATTATATTATAGGTTTAGATAAAAGTAGCACCAAAAGACGCAGTGCACCAACTGTGGGTATCTGTTTGAGCCGGACCAAGATAAAGTCACAACTTCAGGTCAACCCCTATGAAGTGCAGACCGGGCACAGGACCAAGTTTGGCCCACTGGACTGGTACCTTATGTCCTTGGTGTGTGGTCTGCGTGGCATTGCTAAAGTGGTGAGACTTTGTGTCACTCTGTGTCAGTTCCAATGAGTTGTACAGCGAGGCCTTGCAGGGCTTTGCATCGGTTCCAATTAACCTAGCAGCTGTGTCACAAGGCTTTGCAGGGCTCGGCGCCACTCAGCATTGATTTTGATGAAGCTGGCAGTTGTGTGGTGAGGCCTTGCATCACCCATGGTTGGTTCCGATGAATCTTTAAGATCTGCCGCAAGCCTTTGCGTGGCTTCACATCACTATTGGTGGAACATTCCGGATAGGCCAGGAGGAGCTCTCTCTGATGCTAACTAAGTGCCCAGAACCTGGAGAGGTGCCACTTGTAGATCAGGAACACACTCTAGCAGAGGCCAGAAGGGCTAAGGCAAGTCATATTGCAGGTCCAGTGCAGCGTCAGCTCGGCAAGTCCAGGGAGGCCTTTGGAGCTTGTTATGCCCCAGTAGCCTTGGAGTCACTCAGGTCGCCTGGGATGAAGAGAGCAGGTCCAGTCTTCTTTCTCAGACAGCAGGGCAGGCCTCTTTCAGCAGGGCAGTCCTTCTGTAGTATCCACATGTCCAGAAGTGTACTATAGAATGGGTCTGAAGGTCCTATTTTCATTCCTGGTGTCAGCTTTAAAGTGGAAGAAACAGCTGGAGTTTTCTCCCCACAGGAGCATCTGGAATTTCCATTCTCCCTGCCCTGCTCCCAGCCTGTCTGGAGACACAATAGGCTTATTTGAAGCTCTTTGTGTGTACTTAGATAGGGCTTTGAAATGCAAGTGGGGCTCTGCACAGCTCTGCCCCCTATCCTGCTTCTGTGGCGCATCCTTCCAACACCCAGTCCCTCTATTGTGTGGCTGTATGGAAGGATTACACAAACGCCAACTGCCAACTACACCTACTCATGTTACTCAGGAAACAGGCTGTAGGCACCAAATGGTTAGTACAAGAAAATGCCAACTTTCTAAAAGTGGAATTTTTGGATTTGTGACTCAAAATTCAACTTCAACATTAAAGTGGATCGTAATTTACAGTTCATAGTCACCAAACATGGCATTTCTACCTGCTCCCAAACAAAAGTTATTACTTAATAAATGTAGTTAGGGAACCCAATGTTATCCTGTGGGAAAGGTAGGCCTCACAGTAGTGAAAAACGAATTTGAGAGTTTTTAGCTACAAGGACATGTAAAACTTACAAGTACATGTCTAACTTTTAAAGTACAATGCACCCTTCTGTATAGGCTGTTTTGGGCCTACTTTAGGGGTGAGACTATTATGTAATAATAAGGGAGTTTTAGGCCTGACAAGGGGTTAATTTTGTCGAATTGGCAGTTTAACAAGGCATACAGGCTGCAATAGGCTAGGACATGGTTTAAGTGGCTACTTAAGTGGGTAGCACAACAAACTGTTGATGGCCCATTAGTAGCATTTAACTTACCAGCCCTAGTTCTATGGTATACAACTTTACTAGGGTCTAATAAGTAAATTAAACGTGCCAATCAAGTATAAGCAGAGAGGGCCAAGTCCAGCATTTCCTTATCCCTCACTGGCATTATAAGCCCCGTAGCCTCTCACCCCAGGACACCTTCATTCCAAACTTCTCCCACACACATGGATCTCCCCAATATCCAGTGTCTCAGGCGGCAATGTGAAGCAACATATCCAAATCGAGGCAGACCACTAACTGTCACCAGCTATCCTTTGCAAATCCCATGTTTTCTCCATTGAAATAGCTCTCAACCTGGCAGGCCACCTTCCTCTCCAACCTCATTTTCTATCTGAAAGACCCTGTAATCATTGCTGACTTCTCCAAACCAACTTTCCAAGAACTCTTTAATTTTTATTGTAAATGTCTCCTTGCTCTCCCAGCTACTCCTGAACCTGCCACCGGGGCTCACAATGATGGAAGGAGACTTTAACGCCACCCCAGACCCAGCAACAGACGTGGCCGGCCCAATCTCCATACATAGACACCAGGCGGCGGCGGGGCTCAGGGGTGGTTTTCGGCGACGGGGCTCTGTGACGCTTGGCGAGTATGGCACCCAAGATGGTGTCAATTCACCCACACATCAGCTGCTCATGGTTCACAATCCAGGATAGACCTGGTTCTGCTCCCGAGCACAGACTGCACAACTCTCTCCCACATTGAAATATTGACAAGGGGAATCTCCGACCATGCTCTGCTCCGATTCTTTATAGGTCACACACAATCTCAGACCCGCCCAATGTGGCGGTTAAACGCATGGTACATCCAAGACCAAAACTATGTGGAACAGATGCGCAAGGCAATACAGGACTACTTTGAGCTGAACGAGGGGTCGGTGACATCCGCAGGCACTTTATGGGCGGCGGGCAAAGCGGTACTGAGGGGCAGGGCCAAAAACCTGGTACGGAACCAAGAACGCGCGCGGGCCCAGCATATCGAACAGCTGGAGCTCCGGGCTAAGGTTCTTGAAAACGAAAATGAAATAAGCTCAAACGACAAAACAACGCGACAATTATTCTTAATTCGTGAGGACATAAGAGACCAATCCCTAGAGGCGGCTAAGCACTTATGGAGGGCAAGCACTGCAAAACTCTACGGATGGGGGGACAAGACCGGAAAAATGCTACACTGGCTGGTATCTCACCACCAGGCCTCCAGGATTGTCCCCGAAATTCGGTACGGAGAGGGTAACCTCGTCGTGAACCACACAGAAATCGCAAATGCCTTCGCCACATACTACCGAACACTATATCAGGCGTCGGGATGGGTCGACATAGGCTCAGCCAGCCGGTTGCTGGATGAAATTCCCCTCCCATGGTTGTTGGTGTCGGAGGCGCGGGCTTTGGATGAACCCATTGACGCGGAAGAAATCCAAGCGGCCACTTCGGCATTGGGCACTGGTAAAACCCCGGAACCCGACGGATTCCCCTCAGAATACTACAAGGCCTTCAGAGAAGAATTAATACCACACCTATTAAACCGCTTTACAGACGTAGACAACAATGGTACCTTCCCCAGAGAACTAGATACTGCCATCATTGTAGTGCTCCCCAAGACCCAACCCCCCTCAACACACTGTGCGGACTATAGGGCGATCTCACTGATCAACACCGAAATTAAAATCGTTGCAACCATCCTTGCCGCCCGTCTCAAAAGGGTTCTGCCACAACTAATACACCCAGACCAATGTGATTTCATGGCCACTCGCAGTACTCGGCATTGCATCCGTCGGTTGCACATAGCACTAGCTGAACGTGGCCGCTTAACCCGAGACCTTGCCCTTTTACTCATTGATTTAGAAAAGGCCTTTGACTCGGTCGATTGGGGGTTTCTCTGTTTGGTACTCCGACGCGCGGGCCTCGGCCCAAGATTCTGTCGCTTGGTTCAAGCACTATACGTCAACCCTACTGCCCGGGTGCAAGTTAATGGGTCCCTGTCCTCGGCTCTAGAGGTTCATCAAGGCACACAGCAGGGTTGTCCTCTGTCTCCCCTTCTATTTACCCTAGCCATTGAACCTCTGGCCCAGATGGTCAGATCTGACCCAATATATCGCGGCTGGTATTGGAGCCACTCCCAGGAAGACAGAATAGCGCTTTATGCCGATGATGTCCTGCTGTATATGGAAGAGCCAAGCATAACGGACCCACAATGCCTCAATCTGTTAAAACGCTATGAACTGGCGTCAGGACTGAAGATGAACCCTGTCAAATCCATACTAATCCCGCTTGCACACTCCCGGGACTGCTTCGATTGGCAAGATAAGATACCACTGCGCAGGCTAAGCTTCAGATACCTGGGTATCTGGGTGTCACTACTGCCAGAACTGACTTGGGCCACAAACTTGACACCGTTATTATCACGCATCAAAGCAGACCTTCAGAAATGGCAGACTCTGCCGCTAAACGTAATGGGCAGAGTGGCTCTATATAAGATGATGATGATCCTGCCGAGGCTCCTATACACCTTTCAAAATTTTCCTCTATTCATCCCCCGCTCCTGGTTTAGAGCTCTTGAAAGTGCCACGGCGTTGTTTCTCTGGAGAGGTGGCAGACATCGAGTGGCGGCCCAACACAGCCGAAGAGGGATATATGATGGAGGTCTGGGTGCTTCGGACCCCTACCTGTATTATCTGGCCTCCCAATTAATAGTGACCCACAACTGGTTTAACGGGGCATGGGAAGGCCCAGCTTACCGGGTGGAATTGGAACTCCTGGGGTTCCCACGCCTTCTAGATATAATGTATGGGAAACCCCTACCCCGAGGAATGGGGGAGGTTACCAAGGCAGTTTTTCTGGCATGGCGTGCCGCCCTAAGATACACCCACTGGAACGCCATTGTTACCCGTCAGACACCACTGTGGAGAGGGAAATGGCTAAGTGTGACTGCAGCACTGGAGGGATTTGTGGAATGGGATTTGGTGGGCATCTCCCTGGTCGGAGATGTGTGGTCAGGGGACACTATGAAATCTTTCTAAGACCTGAGGGAGGACTTCCAACTAGCCCAAACACAATTCTTCAGATATCTCCAACTTAGACACGCTTTAAGAACTCACATACCGACAGTAGGCTCTCTGCCAGAGTTTAACCCGCTGGAGGCCAAATTACTCATGGGAAACCTGGGTGGGAAGGGTGTCTCCCATATCTACAAAACACTGATCAACAACGCTCCCGGAGATCTGAACCTCATTAGATCTAGATGGGAGTTATGGGTGGGCGCCCTAGAAGACACGGAATGGAAAGAAGCCATGATGGCACCCAGGTCGTTGGCGGTGTCGGGTAAGCCCTGCACAGTGCAATTCTACTACCTACACAGTGCATACTTATTTCCTGCTAGGCTACACCACGCAGGCCTTGGACCCTCTGCCCAATGCCCACGATGCTTGACCGTGCCTGCCTATTTTTTCCAGATGGTTTGGTCCTGTCGAGTGATACAGCCCTACTGGGACTCAGTGCTCCACGGACTGGGGAAAGTCTTGGGTTATGAAATACAAAAATCTGCAAAACTGGTCCTACTGGGAGTGATGGAGGACATGGGGGGAACACGGGCTCACCGGGCTCTGGTAGCCACGGCCCTGTGATCGCCAAGAGAGATATAGCTGCGACCTGGATTTCCCCTGAGGGCCCATCACTCCGAAAATGGAGAAAAGGGGTCGACTGGTGTGCAACCCAGGAGAAAGTGGTCTACGAATCTAGGGGTAGCCCCCGGAAATTTGAAAGGATATGGGGGAGATGGATAGATTTGCTTCCATAATAAGGGACAAGAGGCTGGCCAAGATGGCTACACTGGAACTAGGGCTGCGGCCCACCCTCCGGCCTAGATCTCTATCCCCGCATTGAGACTGTTTGGAATTCACTACTGTCTTTGATATCTATTGCAATGTCATACTGAAATGTAAATGCTCTCTGCTCGATACACTTCTGTTCTTTGTCTTTATCTTTTATTTTCCTTCTTTGCTATGTCTTCCTAAAAACAATAAAATATGTTTATCAAAAAAAATGTCTCCTTGCTCAATACCTCCAAATTAGATCCTTTACTCACACTCTTCCTTGTCCCCTCCCCGTTCCCCATCTTTTCCGCTTTTGGTGACATTTCCTCTTTGCCCAGTACCTCCAAAATCAAATGTTTACTCACATTCTTCCTTGCCCCCTCCCTGTTGCCCTTTCCTTACACTTTCAGTGACATTACCTCCTTGCTCTGGATCTCTAAAATCAGATCTCTACTCACATTCGTCCTTGCCTCCTCCCTGCTCCTCTTCTCTCCCACTTTCAGAAACATTCCCACTTTGCCCAGTATCTCTAAAATCAGATATTTACTCTCACTTTTCTTTGGCTCCTCCCTGTCCCCCATCTCACCTAGGTTCAGTGACATGGCCTCCTTGCCCAGTATCTCCAAATTCAGATCTTTCCTCACACTCTTTCTTGCCGTCTTCCAATGACCCTGCTTCTCATTTCCACTTTGCTGTGCCTAATTCTCTGCAACTTCTTTCTGCCCCACCACCCAGTGCAGGAGAATTTGAACTCATCCTTCGTTCTGCAAACTCATCATGTGACCCCCGCGAACCCACGGTGCTTTTTCACCAGGAGAGGCTCATATCCCACTGACCTGGACCTTTCTAGTCCAACCTTTAAACCTTTCCCTCCATATGGGTTTCTATATGCCCAGTTATACAGTCACCCCCTTATTCTTTATCATCAAGAATCCCTGTGCTGACCTATACAACCCCTCCAATGGTCACATTTGTCCTTTCTCCCTCACTGCTCCAAAACCCTTCAGCGATTGCTCTTAAGTCATATCTCTGACTCCTTATCACAACACAACCTAGGAAATTCCTTGTAATCATCGAAAAAACTGCAGTCCACTGACACTGCACCCGTTCATAAATCCAACATTGTCACATCCGCATGCCACAATCACCAGTTAACAACTTCTCTTCAGCTTTGGACAGGGACAGTAATATAGGATAACATAGCCTTAGAGTTCTGACCAAGCTGGCTTACTCTAGACTAACTGCCCCTTTTTGCGGGGGATGGCGAGTCCTCCATCTGCACAGCCTTTCCCGAATGTAGGTCCAAGGTTCAGCTTGAAGTTCACTAATCTTCATTCTGAACGTGATCGCATTCAGAAGCATCATATTCTCCCCTGTGTTTTCTGTCTACCTCTTTATTTACTGGTGACATTCACCTTTTTAGCCTTTCCCACTCACACACCCACTGTTGTGAATTACATCACTATTATGAATCTCACCAACAAGGTTTGTTTCACTGTCTCATGTTAAACACACTGAGATGGATATCAGCTACATCTCCATAATCACCCCATCTGAATCTCTCCTTACAGCTGCTATTCACTCATAAGGGAGGCTTTCACCCCCACTTAACCCAGCACTATGCTAACTCCTTAATACCTTAAGCCGTCATCATAATCTTACTTAGCCCCTACTGCAATCCTTAACATCCTTCAGCAGCCATTCCGAACAAACCTGCTAAATTAAGCATCTTCTCAGTCTTGCTGGAACAAAATGGTAGAAACCAGATTTTATCACGACTATGGCCACATTGTCACTTTGGTAGAAGGTAGCTTCCAGACTTGGCTTCACGTCCTTACCATTACCGTTAGCGCCCATACCCTTTAACGTGAACTTCACCCTGGCACAAAAACCCTTCTGATTTGAAGAATGGAGTGAGCACAGATGTCTTACTGTGGGATCTCTTGTCACAAAATTCCTATTTGAAGACATTAAACAGCACTTTGGCATTCCAGAGACTAAGCAATTTTTGTAGACCCAACTCTGACACTGCATTCTCCATCCCTCAATGATGAAGGAAGTGACAGGACCAGTTACACGATTGGAGAAATGGCTCAGAGACAGCCCCCAAAGCAGAGTCCTGATATCCACTCTCTTCTTCTGATATCCAGTTCTTATAGACTCCCCTAGCAGCGACAAAACACCAGGTGAGCAGCGATGTGAAAGGGAACTAGGCTACGAACTGATGCAGAAAGACTGGGAAAAAATATTTGATAGATGGGGTAGATTTGCCTCTGATGTGCGCCAATGTGAAAATCAGTATAACATTCTGACATATTGTTATAAGACCCCAGAAAAGGTAGTACAATGGAGTGTGACAACATCTGCCAGCTGTTGGAGCGGCTGTGGAGGCCCAGGTACCCTACTGCACTTACTCTGGCACTGGAACAAACTCACTGAATACTGGGAGCAGGTACTTTAGGAGATCAACGATGTCTTTGGAATAAGGATTCGAAGAGACCCTGCAAGAGTCCTCCTAAGCAGACCATAGCTCCACATACGATGCCTGAAATTGGTTAGAGGGAAACAAGTGGCCATTGCTATAATCACAATACTTCAAAGTTTGCTAAAGTTGTGAGGAACGTATAATGCCCCCACATTTTTTGACTGGACGCCCCGCCCTTGTGAGAAACTAGCAATGGAAAAGATTGTGATGGCAAATCAACATAATCTTGCTTCGTCTTAGGTAACCTGGAACCCATTTATATATACTGTCCTGTGATTTTTGATAACTCGAATGCCCACGACACCTCAGAACGCTTGTTTCCCCAGACATCTCCTGACTTCTTTCCCCACAAAGCCAGCAAACTCTTGCTCAATCCGGGCAGCTACACAGACCCGCTTCACAGCTCCCTGACACTGGGCCATTGACATTGGGTTTAGAATGCACACAAGGTGGGATAGTGGGAGTCTAGATATAAATATTCCTCTTCTGGTCTTGGTCTATGGTTAGTCTTTAAATATTCCTCCTCGCCGGCCACCTGGATGTAGGCGATGGTATGTGTGCAGACCAAATTAAATAAAAACAGTCAAACCTAAATTTTCACTGTTTGAGGCAAAGCAGGAAGACCTGAGTAAGATTCACTGCTCATTAGATACACTTTGATACATTTCTGCTGTGAATTTACCTGGTGGAACAGTGATGTAATGCTGAGATGTCCTTGTCTTTTTCTTTTAGAAAAGCATCATGTCAATGGAAACAGGATGGTTGAACCTTTCCCAGACGGATCACAAATGGTAATTTTTGGTAAGAAAATAGGATTAAATTCAAGCCCTAATAATATAACTGTTTACCAGTGATTTTTGTTACAGCAAGAGCTGCAGATTCCTTCAAGGAGGACGAGTTCTCAATAAGCCTGCTCCAATTGTTAGAACACATTTGCTGACCAAACTGTGATGAGTATGTTTTTCATCTGATCGTATGACAAGTGACATTTATGACATGGGGGTTGCATCTTATCCTACTACATCAATCTTTTAATGACAAGGGAATTATTCTGAGCTAGGTGCATGAATGACATTACATAGATTATTTTGTTTGCAGCCATTCTATTGCAAAAATATAGTAATACTGCTAACAGTGTTATGTCATATAAGGCTGATTCTTTCTTACAGTGCATTTAACTGAAAGTATGCATACAGTTTTGAAGGCCAACATTTATTGTTTTTCATAAACATGTTAAGAGGTTTATTTATGGTGCCAGCATACCATTGAGATGGCCTCAGAGTGGCAAAAGGACTTTGAAGTCAATACAGTTCAGACATCATAGTCATGATATCATTAGGGCAACAAAAATAATGGATTGAGCCATCAAGTATGAGGACGAGATTTACGTGTCCTCCAACTACAAGCTCTCTCATCGCCAGAGTCTCGGTGGTGGTGGTATTGGCTGAATCAGAATGCCTCCACAAAGGTAATCCATACTTTGATTCGCAACATTACTCCAGAACTGAACTGAAGCATGGAGGGAGGGATACAAGGCCTACCCATAACCCTTCTTACTTCAGCGGAGATCTCTGGGCACTTTAATCAGGCATTCAAGAGGACCTCCCTGGTCCTGCCTGTCATCACCTCCCACTACTCGTTCAAGTTCTGAAACCTTGTTCTCTCATCCAGTCGAAGTGTCTGACATGTGAGAGACTCATCACTGTAATGGACATGTATGTTCTTATTTAGTTGAATGGGAATGCGTATTTTCAGAAATGTTCATCGCTCATGACGCACATATATGGACACTTCAAATGTATACCTCTCTTGAATGTACAAGGAAGTCACAAGGAGAAGCTGATTCATACCTTCAGCAAAGCAGGGAGGTCTTTCTCTTCTTTTCCTCATAGGTCATGTTTTGAAGAGAACTGGGCTTCACACAAGCTCTCAAAAGACTGGGGCCAGGTGGAAATGTGTAAGTATCGTTCAGCCAATAGCTTGCTGACAATCTAGAGTTGTACACCCACTTTCCCGTCAGTATAATGAGTTTCCTTCTCTCGGCGAGTGGCCTTGTGCAGAGTAAATTGCCCATTATCATTTTCTGCAAAATTCCAATATGGCAGAACAGCTTCCTGACAACTCAGTTCATGATAAAATCTACCAACCACTCTCCACTGTTTATGGAAGATAGAAAGGTGGATATAAGGTGGTAACTGTTCATATACATTTCTCTGCGAGAGGCAACCAAGGGCCAGATGTTTCAAACGTTTTTGCATTCGTAAACGGTGCCTTTCACAATGGATGAAAGGCATTCACAGTGCAGTTTTAAGGAATCGCAAAAATAGCGATTCCTTACAATTGTGACTCCATTTAGAGAATTGTAGATTGCGATTCTCTAAATAGGGAATCTCAAATAGAGAATTCCTATTTGCGATTTCCAAAGCACATGTATCAAGCATCTCCTAAATGCGAATTGGGCATTTAGGAAATGCAGTTACCATAAATTAAAGTTTGGTGGTAACCATGTGCAATTTTTAAAAATGCATTATAAATGCATTTTTAAAAATGACTTGTAGCGCACACATGTCCCTAAGGCATGTGTGTGCTTCAGATGTCCGTGAATATTTTTTTGGGGTGCATCAGAGGGGGCCTTAGTCCTAACTGGAATTCGCAAATTAGGTAATGCAAAATCATTTGCACCTATGGGCCTACAGGCCCATAGGGTTGACTGGAGTTGCATTCTCTATTTGCGATTTGGTATTAGCGTTTGTGAATTTTAAGAAATCGCTAATACCAAATCGCAAAATTCATACATCCCATTTTGCATTTCTTAAATAGTGATTTCTTAAAATTCGCTATTTGAGAAATGCAAACCAGATCTTTCATACATTTGGCCCCAAGTGTATTCTCCATAATCTGCTGCTTTTGGCCGGGATGGTTTAGAAAGTGGCCAGGACTCTCATATCACCAACAGGACATTTTAGATAAGGTAATGAGATGCTCTTTCCAAAAAGAGGTGCAACGGGTAATTCTATTTTCATGGCTGGAGAAGATATAAAGTATTTAACCTCTAGTAGCACAAAACCGAAGTGATAGTTGACTCCTGTTTTCTAATTTGATTGTTTCGGCAGAATTACATAAACCATCAAAATATACTAGTGTGATGCAACCAAACCAAAATTATTAATGTTATGCAGATTACATATTTTGGAGAGATGCATCTGTAGCTGGAGGATGTCCGCTTTCCGCGTCCCACCCAGCGACCACTTAAAATGTATTGCCTGTTGAGCAAATATCTTGGAGAAAACACATGTTGAATTGCTCTGGGGAGATCATGTGATGCTGGTGGTCCTTATTGAAATGCAGACTTCTTAGTATTGGCTTCATCCCCCAACACACTATCAGGCTGTCCTGAGAGAGAAAACAGTTATAAGCAGGGCACATGTGACTGACAGCTGTTTGTCAGGCCTTAAATCGCAAGAGAAGGCATCAAACCAGAGCTCAAAAAAAGGGTACAACTAGATAGGCCAATGCAATTCTCCAATGTAAGCCTCCTAGTCAAAATGGCACCACTTTTCTTTTCCCTTGTTTGAATTCAGTATGTGTGTGAATATTGGCGATGTTCATGTGCAATGGTGACTTACGCCTGTTTTGCTTAATTCTGTTTGTGCCTGTGCATTGTGTACATTACTAGACCCTGCCATACAGTTTTGGGAAAAAAACACATTTGATTGAGATGACAGCAAACATGAAGGGCCTTTTGTGTAGAAAGAAGAGAGCCCTGCACTAGTTCTGATCAATACTCCCATTTCCTACTTCAGGAAGTGGTTTTTACCCTCAAGAGGCCCCATGGGGTGTATCTTACAAAAAGCACTTGTGTGTGAGTTCACTAAGTACATGCTTTGCTGCATTGATTTTCAGTGTGAATAAACTGTTCTCCTTTCCTTCTTTATGAGGGAGATGGATTCTGTAAGTGGCCTACAATTACTTGAGGAAAAAAGCTAAAATGTCCAAAGGCGTTAAAATAAAAACCTCTAGCCTTTTCGGCATTTACTGTTTCCTAAAACCGATACACATGTTTACTGTGAAATATGGGACTGCCTTTAAAGCAAAATCTTTTTTAAAACAAACTCTTAATATGAATGTTGTATTTCTTGTTCACTCTTTCGTTTTTTATTTTTTAACAATTTGACAAATTGTGTTCTTTTGATCGACCCTGGTGGACAACATTTTTATTTTGCAAGTCATTTCTGAGGTTTGGCTTTGTCAGAATTTGTTTTGTGCAAAGGCCTATATGGGTGTTTCATATTGAATTTGAGGTAGATTATTTGTGCCAAAGCACCATATTCACTAGTGCTCTTAAAAACACTCATTCCCAAATCATTTAAAGAGGAATGTCTGGATAATTGACTTAATTCAGTGTATGTCCTTCTTCTCAAGTCTTCAGCATAGAAATTGTGTCTTACTATTATTGTGTACTGTACTGTTCACACTATTTTATTTCCGGGTCTTTCTTACAGTAGAGACTTATCTGATAGAGACTTCTAGTTGCAGATTCCGAGCCTTTGAATTTCACCAGGCACCAGACTGGATCCGGAGATTTTTTTCTTCGAGCCAGTACCTCTGCGCGCCGCCAGGTGTCGTCGGTTGACTCTGCGGGTGTCGTTGGCGTCGTGCTCGCCGTGATGATGTCGTGGTTGTATATATGGCCACCCCCGCGCGCTGATGTTAATTCTTTTCTTTCCACGCCAGCCTGCGCGCAGATCCAGAGAAGAGCTACCTCAGTACATTTTTTACTATTTTGACATTTTTGTGGTATTTTTGACGAGTTCGTGGATGCGTCGAGGCATGTCCCGCAAAACTGGATTCAAGCCTTGTGACTCCTGTCACCGAACAATGTCGGTGACAGATCCACACCTCGTGTGCTTATGGTGTCTGGAGCGCGATCACGACCCGAAGTCGTGCTCCGAGTGTCAGGACATGAACCCGAAGGCTTTGAGGGAGGGGTCCCTAAAGCTCTTGGCAGACCGACACTCGACTCCACAGCGCTTACGGTCCCGTTTGAGATGAAGGTCTCAAGACTGGCCGCGGAGTCACCACCACTCTTCGTCCTCCAAGTCATCGGAACATTCAGGTCACAAAAAGAAGTTTAAGAAGGACAAGCGTTCTTCGACTTCACCCCGTCGATCGGATGATATGACGTGGGAAGAGTGTCGATGCTCTAGGCCTCCATCAACAGAGCCTTCCTCTGGGTCGGCTCCGTGCTTACCGACTTCCCGGGAGCCAGAGCCACCCCAGCAAAACTTAAAGAATTTTACGAGCCATGCGCCTCATTTTTGGGTGGTCTGACTCACCTTCGGAGCCTTCGGGCACAGGTGAGTCAGTTGGGGTCCCTTCGGTTTCAAAGCCGTCGACTTTGGCCTCGGCTCCGGAGGGCCCCTGGATCCAATTGCGGATCCGTCCCGACGCCGGTCATGCTACGGCGACCTTCCCCAGCGTCGGGTCAGACATCGACGCTCCCGATGTCGGTTGGGCCCACAATCTACGTGGATCCCATCCTAATACCTGACGACCCGGAGCCATAATGACGTTGATCGCCGCCAATTCTGTTCTCTATGGGCTCTCCTAGGCCCAGGGTTGATCCAGACCCTTGTTCTTGTGGATATGGATGTGAGGGGAGTATGGAGGGGTCGCTGGACCCTTTAGAATACCAGCTTGACCCACAAATGGACTGGGTGCAGTGTTTGGGTGATGCCAGTGGTCTAGACACCTCCCCTGACACTGGTACGCTCTCTCCTCCTAGCATGGTTATGGAGGAGGGTGCTTCTTACTCTGTGGTGGTGAAAAGGGCGGCTGAGGTCCTGGACCTCGAGCTTCCTTCTGTGGAGGTAAGGCCTAACATCCTAACCAACGTGCTTCAGCCGGGGTCTTCCTCTTCTGAGCACCTTTTACCCTTTAATGAAGCACTGACAGACGTCCTTTTGGGTACCTGGTCCAGATCCAGCATAGGGGCTCCTGTGAATAGGATGATTGCCTGCCGCCATTGGCCTGCCTGCATCGTCAGACATGAAATTCCTGACCCAACACCCCACGCCTGAGAGCCTTATCATCCAGGCTTCTTCTTCTTCTTCATCTGGCGCATTCCCTGCCGCACCACCAGATAGGGAATCAAAAGGACTGGATAATTTGAGGAAGAAGTTGCTTTCTTCCAACAGTCTAGCGCTGCGGTCCATGAACACTGCATGCCTTTTGGGCCGCTATTCCCATACTCTCTGGGATACTGTTGCGCAAGTGCTGCCTGCAGTTCCGGAGTAGGCCCGGACTGTCCTGTCCGAAGCCGTAACAGATGGGAGGGATGCAGCTAAGTTCATGATTCGTTGTGGACTGGATACGACTGACTCCCTCGCAGATCGGTTGCATCGACGGTGGCATTGGGACGCCACGCCTGGCAGAGAATGTCTGGCTTTTCGGAGGATGTCCAGCAATCCTGAATGGACATGCCCTTTGATGGCACACATCTCTTCGGAGACAAGGCGGACTCGGCACTCAAACACTTTAAGGATTCCCGAGCCACGGCCCGGTCCCTTGGTCTCACGCCCGCACCTAGACCCCAGCAGTCCCCTTTCGCCCCTTTCGTGGCTACGGAAGGGGCACCCAACTGCATCCTTTTCCCCCCGGCCAAAGACCCGCGCCTGCTGTACAGCCTCTGCGCAGCCACGGCCACAGGATCCCACGTTCCCGGGGATCAGGGAGCCAGCGGATCGCCCAGTCCACCCCGCCCCCTCTTCAGCCTCCAAGCCTTGCTAGTCCGCAGGTACATCAGAAGCCAGTAGGTGGCAGGATATGCCATCATCTGCCCCAATAGCAAGTCAATACCTCGGACAGGTGGGTACTCCAAATTGTCTGAAGGGGCTACTCCCTCCCCTTCGAGATATCCCCTCCAGCTATACCATCTTCATTCAGTCAGATATCAGAGGATCATATGGCGCTTCCCTGCAAGGCAGTCCAAGCCCTTTTGGCCAAAGGAGCCATAGAGAGGGTTCCATTGCCAGAAGTAGGTCGTGGTTGCTATTCCCGCTACTTTCTGGTTCCGAAAAAGGACAAAGGTCTTCGACCTATATTAAAGCTTCGGTCCCTCAATCTCTTCCTAAAAAAGGAGTAGTTCAAAATGTTGACATTGGCTCAGGTCCTATCTGCCCTGGATCCCAGAGACTGGATGGTAGCGTTGGACTTGCAAGATGCATACTTCCATATTCCCGTCTTGCCGGACCACCGGCGTTACCTACGACTCGTGGTAGGTCACGTGCACTTTCAGTTTACTTTGCTCCCCTTTGGCCTTACCAGTGCCCCTCGGTGTTCACAAAAGTGATGGTAGTGGTGGCAGGTCATCTGCGCAGGTTAGGAGTCCCAGTCTTCCCCTACCTCGACGATTGGATGTTGAAGGCGAACTCCCCAGACAGTCATCTCCCACCTCCAGACTATGTTGAACCTTTTGCATTTGCGGGGGTTCACTGTCACCGTGCCAAAGTCACACCTGACTCCTTCTCAGGCGCTCCCTTGCATCGGAGCTGTTCTGGATACAGTGCATTTTCGGGCATATCCTCCCGAAACGTTTGTCCTGGATATTTGGGCTATGATACTGATGTTTCAGCCTCTGTCCTGGATTTCGGTGAGAATGACTCTGAGGCTGCTGGGCCTCATGGCCTCCTGCATTCTGCTGGTTCAAAATGCCAGATGGCATATGCAGGCTCTGCAGTGGGACCCGAAGTTCCAGTGGGCCCAGCATCAGGATCAGGGAAATCTCTCCGACAAGGTCCAGATCTCGGAAGGGACTGCGAAAGACCTCTCCTTTTCCCAACCAGATCTTACGGTCGTGACAGATGCGTCACTTCTGGGATGGGGTAGCCACATGGGAGATGCAGAGATCAGAGGCATCTGGTCTCCGGCGGAAACCGGACTCCTTATCAGTCATCTGGAGCTCCGAGCGATTCGACTAGCATTGAAAGCATTTCTTCTCTCCCTCAAGGGGAAAGCAGTGCAGGTGTTCACAGACAACACCAGTGCCATGTGATATTGCAACAAACAAGGCAGAGTGGGGGTGTGGACTCTTTGTCTAGAGGCCTTTTGTCTCTGGAATTGGCTGGAACATCAGGGCATTTCCCTGGTGGTTCAACGCCTGGCAGACTCCTTGAATGCCAGATCAGACAAACTCAGCCGACGCTGCATGGTCGACCACGAATGGCATCTCCAGCCGGAGGTGGCGCAGGGTCTCTTCCTGCAGTGGGGAGAACCTTGGTTAGAATTGTTCGCCTCGATAGAGAACGTGCAATGTCAGCTGTTTTGCACGTTGGAGTTTCCAAGGCGGCATTCGCTCGGCAACGCTTTTCGTCACAAGTGGAATTTAGGCCTCCTGTATGCCTTCCCGCCAATACCACTTCTGCCCAGAGTTCTGAAGAAGATCAGGCAAGACCAGGCCGAAGTAATACTGGTGGCTCCGGACTGGGTATGAAGAGTCTGGTTTCCTGAGCTTTTGAACATGGCCATAGCTCCTCCGATCAGACTGCCTCTTTGGGAGGATCTTCTGTCGCAGCAGCAGGGGAAGGTCCTTCACCGAACCTGTCATCTCTGCAACTTCTTGCGTGGAGATTGAGCGGCGACAGTCAACGTCTTTTGACTTGCCACTTGAAGTCTATGACGTTATCTTGGCAGCCAGGCGTCCCTCAACAAAAACTGTATATACCTGTTGTTGGAAGAAATTTGTGGCATGGTGCATCGACAATTCTGTTGATCCTCTATCTGCTCCTCTCTCTCAAGTTCTTCTCTTTATTCTTTCCCTTGCCCGGCAGGGTTCCACCTTGGGCACTCTGAAGGGATATCTTTCTGCTGTCTCTGCTTTCTTAAGGTTACCTGATCAGCCTTCCTTATTTAAATCTCTCATAGTTGGGAGGTTTCTTAAAGGCCTCACACATCTCTTTCCTCCTAGCCCATTCATCCTGCCCCAATGGGATCTCAACTGGTCTTAACTTACCTTATGTGTACCCTGTTTGAACCGCTTCACAACTGTCCTCCAAGGCTCTTAACTATAAAGGCTGTCTTTCTAGTAACCATCACTTCTGCCCGCAAAGTTAGTGAACTCCAGGCTCTGTCATCCAAGCCACCCTTTCTTGCCCTACATCCTGACAAAGTTGTGCTTCGCATGAGGGCTTCTTTTCTATCTAAGGTAGTGACACCCTTCCATGTCGGACAGTCCATCACCCCCTACCTTTTTTCCACCCCCACATCCCTCTCATGAAGAGGAGAGAGTCTACCGTCTGGACCCGAAAAGAGCATTGGCGTTCTATCTTGATCGCACCAAAGACTTCCGGGTGGACGATCAACTCTTTGTGGGATATGTGGGTGCAAAGAAGGGTAAGGCGGTGCAGAAGAGGACCATTTCACGATGGGTACTCTTATGCATCAAAATGTGCTACGCTCTGGCTAAAAGCAACCCCCTGAAGGTTTACAAGCTCCCTCCACCAGAGCTACTGCTGCTACCACAGCACTAGCACAGGGTGTTCCAGTCCTGGATATTTGTCAGGCAGCAACGTGGGCATCACTGCACACTTTTACCGAGCACTACTGCCTAGACAATCCGGTCCGAAGGGACAGCTACTTTTGCCGTTCGGTGCTGCAGGATTTTTTGGTGTGATCTTGATTTGCAGGCCCACCACCGGGGATGGTATTGCTCGGATATCTTGTTCATCTATCAGATGTACAATTTACTTACCTTCGTAAGCGAAATATCTGGTAGAGACATGTTCTAGTTGCAGATTCCTTACCAACCCTCCCATCCTCCCTGCACTGTGAACTGATTTCTAGGGAAAGGAACTTACCATTTAGGCCCCCAGTTTTGGCGCACCACTCTCAGTGTTCTTCATGGCTCCGCGCTACTGGCAAGGAAAGTCATGAAAAGAAACTGACATCAGCGCACTGGGGTGGCGCCTACATACGACTGCGACGTCATCACGGCGAAAACGATGCCAACGACGCCCGCGGAGTCGACCGACGCCACCTAATGGCGCGTAGAGGAACTGCTCAAAGAAAAAAATCTCCGAACCTAGTCTGATGCCTGGGGAAATTCAAAGGTAAGGAATCTGCAACTAGAATATGTCTCTACCAGATATTTTGTTTCCGAAAGTAAGTAACTTGTACGATTGGACCTTCCTTGGTGTTATATTTGGGGGCTTTGTGAGTGTGCTTTGTCAGCAAGCAGTTTCTCATTAGCCCACAGACAGACCATGTTGACTGAAAATACACTCTGCCCCTCCTTCTTGTTTCTAATTTGTCAGCTTTTCGTTATATTAATAACATTCATTTCAGTTTTTTTCTGAATTGCCACAGCCCTTGTTTCACTTGTAGGATGTTCAATTAGTTATTTGTATGAAGCGCTCTAATGAAGAGCCTCAAAACCCCTTTGTGGCAAGCATTTGTATTATAGTGACCTATTCAGGTTCTGTTCAGAGTTCCTAGTTGAAACTTTACAATTTGCTAAATCCCCTGATTGCCAGACGTTTGGCCAATAACATAATGTTAACACAATAAGACCTGCATGAACTTGCAGGCGTGTATGCTTGTACAGAAACTTATGTATCTTTTGATATTTGTTCAGCCTAGAAACTATATTTCCTCTTCAGCGCTCAAATTTAAAAGAAGAATGAAATGCAGAATTTATTTTTAAGCTTTCCATTAGTTATTGTAGATGTGGCATTATGGCTATTGGAGGCTGGAGTGGATCAACAAAATACACTGCTTCTGCAATATACAGGCTTCATTAATGACCCCTTCTTGTGACCTCTCCACTTCCAGGTCGAAGTCTTTGAATAAGTCCTAGTGTATGCTTAAGAAAGAGAAGCAGGACTCAACTTCATCCTGATACTCTGATTCAAACAAGAAGGTACGAGTGCATCAAAATGCAAGTAACACTCCATTAAGGTCACTGGCCTTGGAGTTCCCAGGCCCTTCATTAACCCAGCAGGAGATCGAGGCTTTCAAAGAGGCCATGCTACAAATGTTTCGGTGTTCTCCCGGATCGCTCTGGCCCTCGGAACCACAGGGTCTTCCAGTTGGGTTACTGTCGTCAGGTCCCTCCCCAGCACCATCTGTACATCTGCTACTAGTTCCAGTCCTGTGCTGAGTCTGGCATCATCTTCTACTCTGAAAATGAGGTCCATAGCAGTTCACATCACCTGATGCCGGTGCCCTACCGTAATGCCATTGGATAATTTGGCGCCGGCACATATTGATCCTGAACAGACATTGGCTTGAGCTTGACCAGTGTCAGATTACACAATTACAAAAGCACAAACAGTTGTGCATCCACCTTGACTGGAACTCAGTGCCTATATCATGTTGCAGCTATAAGCACAGGTTCCATTATCTTTTTTGGTTCTGACTGTGTTCCTATGCCAGAGCAGGTTGCACTCCAGGATGGTGATGACGATGATGTTGGCGGTGAGGGTATTGGCTTGTTCTCCCCTCATTACGCTGAAGATGCCTGACATCTTGAGTTACAGAATGCCAGTGGGCTTGATACCTCCCCTGAGTCTGACTTTCCACATGGACTGCCAACAGAAGAAAGTGCCTCATTTACAGACGTGGGTCGAAGGTCAGCTAAGTCACTCAGTTGAGACTAAAACAAATATATTGACAAACGTTCTGCAGCACGGACCAGCAGCATCTGAACCCTTGCTCCCATTTTACTGTGCCTTCACAGTTATTCTGATGGCTAACTGGTTAGCTGTCAGGTTGCCAAATTTCATAGGCCGGCGCCTAGTGATCTGGATTTTCTCACCAGGCACCTGGCCCTGGAGAGACTCCTTGAACAGGCCTCAACCACTAAGGTAAACCGTAGCTCATTTCCAACCAGCCCCCCGGATAAGGAATCTAAAAGGATTGATGGTTTTGACCAACATATGTTTTAGTCTGCCAGCCTAGCACTACGATTTTCCATTTTCTTCTGTGATATACAGGCTTGGCTAATGGATATACTCTTTGATGGGTCTCACTTCAATGGAGACAGCACACCTACAGCCCATTGAATGGGGCTGTTGATCTCTGCCAAACAATTTCCACACCAGAGTGGAAGAACGAGTTCTTCTGATGGGTACGTCTAACTCTAGATTTCTTGCCTTAGAATAGATTCCAAACCAGTGCCTTCCTAAGGTGGAGTGTCTTAGATCAAAAAGTCTTGCAGAACAGACTGGGCTAAAGTTATGTATCCTGTTCTTCATGCCTTTCACATCACCAATATTCTGGTGACACTCAACGTTACCTGAGGGTCTCCACTGCTGAGGATATTACTTTGGAAGCCTCAACCCTTGAGAACATCCAAGCATGGATAACTGGGTGTCATCCTAAATTCAATGTCGATAAAACAACTCCTCCTAATATTGATGAAATTGAGTTATGGAAACAACCCCTCACGCAAGAATGATACCTGATAAAAAGGTGATACAAGCATTAACACTATCAAAACTTAACTGTCACTGTGCTGTCCTCCTATTCTTGGCATTCCCAACTAACCTGGCTCCGGTCAAGGCTTCCTAAATGCTTCTGCCCTCTTGATTGTCAGGATAAGCTGTTCTAATTACATCATCTCTGGACTGCATTCATTAGGCTGGCTCCCTATAGATTGCAGAACAACCTACAAAGGTCCATGCCTACTTCCCAAATCTGTAAAATGTAAGAACCTCAGGATTTGGCCAGCAACTGAAGATATGTTTTCTTTCCCCAACTATAAAGCTCAGACGCTCTCATGCTTGAAATCCCAGTAATCAAAAGAAAACGCACATTGAAACAGCACTTCTATGTACATATGTCACAAAGCTACTACTACATGTCAGTAGTATATTGTTTGCTGTAAGAGACTTATCTCTTAATACTTATCAAACCAAGGAAAGGAAACTTCAACTTGTTCGCACTGAGCCCGTCTCAGAGAAGGCACTCTCTAGAGTCAAACCACCTTACATGACAGAGTCCATACAACAAACTACATTTACCAGCAGGTCATGAATTCTCTTTTTATTTGGAAATACAGCAGTTGTGCTGGATCTCTGGGTATAACGTGGTTGGATTTATCTTTGCTAGGCAATTGTGAAACAGCCAGCTGCAGCCAGGACCTTATTCCATTAATTTAGGATTCCCTTTGCAAAGAACATTTGTTTCATTTGAAGTGGTTTGAAGCACATTGGGAATACAGTAACAATACAGAAAAGTATTCAGAAAGCTGTACTGTCTTGTGAAAAGAAACTTAGAACTTTCTTGATCAATTCACTTGATTTTTCCAAAGACTGTAGGATTGTTGCATTAATCTTGAGTCTTATCCTGTGGAAGATTAGGGAGAACTCTTAAGTTAGGACTATATTGCATATGATATGTATAAATGACTGTGTAAAATAATCCGAGTTTGATTAATGCTTATGAGAGTTGTTAAAATAAGATTAACGGAATAATAATGTTTGCTAATTACCTTGCAGTGCCAGCTTAAGTGTCAAGTAGAAACTATAACTCATCTTTCGCGAAGATTGCATAGTGAGGGATGAAGCTTGAGCTAGTTATCCTGCTCATAGACAGAGGTGTTCATGAACATGTATTTACTCTACTAATTTCTTATAGCTTTAGTTTCAGGAGTAACAAGTTCCACATCAAAGTACAGAGAGTTGCTTACACAGAGATATCACTAGAGTATATCCAGTCACTGTTAAAGTTAGATGCTGGGCTTTCATGGCACGGTCATAAAGATAATCTTGTGTTGCCTTTAGACGCACACTATGGGGGTTATTACAACTTTGGAGGAGGTGTTAATCCGTCCCAAAAGAGACGGATATACCACCAGCTGTATTATGAGTTCCATAGGATATAATGGACTCGTAATACGGCTGGTGGTATATCAGTCACTTTACCGTCACTTTTGGGACGGATTAACACCTCCTCCAAAGTTGTAATAACCCCCTATGTCCTGCTGACATTGGTACCAAGTGGAGGTAATAATAGCAGAAGTAATAAGTTAGAGTGCTGAAGTCCAGTGTCTGTTTCCTTTCTTATTCTATTCGATTTCCTATTTCTACCACTGGCCATCAGATCATGTATGTGGTCATTAGTGGAGGCAGTAAGAGATGGAGGAATGCATCACTCCAGATGTATGAAGAATACAAGGTTTGTACTTTCTCACGAAGTGGTCTGGGGTGCTATTTCACCTTCAATCCACACTCTTACCTCTCTGTCCATTTAATCAATGGAATCCCTTCAGTCCTTTGGAGCTCCTTTAGTTACCTAAGGTACTGTGTCGAAGTTTTGTTTTTGGAGCTGGTATCTCATGCCTGACTGTCCTACTGTTTATCCATTATATATGTGTGGACTTGCCTTATTGTTACTCATCCTGCCTTTAGTATTTGTGCACTCTCGTCCCACTCCAGTCGTAAGACCTGATTTTATATTACAGACTATGGGCCTCATTATGACCCTGGCGGGCGGCGGAGGCCGCCCGCCAGGATGCCGCCCTCCAAAATACCGCGCCGCGGTCAAAAGACCGCGGCGGGTATTACAAGTTTTCCCCTGGGCTGGCGGGCGGTTGCTGAAAAACCGCCCGCCAGCCCAGGGGAAAACGACCTTCCCACGAGGATGCCGGCTCGTAATCGAGCCGGCGGAGTGGGAAGGTGCGACGGGTGCAGTGGCACCCGTCGCGTATTTCAGTGTCTGCAAGGCAGACACTGAAATACTTTGCGGGGCCCTCTTATGGGGGCCCCTGCCGTGCCCATGCCAGTGCTTTCCCGCCATGAACAGGATGGCGGTAGGGGGGGGTCAGAATCCTCATGGCTGCGGAGCGCGCTCCGCAGCCATGGAGGATTCACACGAGCAGCGGAAAGTCAGCGGGAGACCGCTGACTTTCCGCTTCTGACCGCGGCTGAACCGCCGCGGTCAGAATGCTCGTTGGAGCACCGCCAGCCTGTTGGTGGTGCTCCCGTGGTCGGTGGCCCTGGCGGCCACCGGCCGCCAGGGTCAGAATGACCCTCTATGTGTTGTATTTTTAATTTAGCTATTTGTGTAATCATTTCTCTCATATTTTCATTTCATAAAGTGCTGTGATTCTCTAGAGTCTGTGTGTAGCATGGAAAAAATTCAATAAATAATACATAAACATGAATCGAACGTAGATTTTAGCACATGAGCAGCTATTTGAACAAAGCTGCTAATGTGAAAATTGCTAAATGGCATCAAAAAATAGATAGATGGCCCTCCGATTGAACATGATACTCAATATAAATTGCTGTAAAGGAAAGCCCCGCCCGGCATCTTTTTTTTACTTATTGAAACATGTGACCCCCTACTCTGTTTAGAATCTGTAATGAGCTACTATCCTTGGGTTTTGGGGGTTCTTTGCTCTGTTGCTCTCTGTTAGACAAGTGGGAGTGGTTCCCAAAGCACTTTCCTAGGGTTCATTAGTTTTGATGCGGAGATCTGCTGTCGAGTAGAGAACAAGAAGACTAAACAACTGTTAGCAAGCCTTGCTCTCAGACATCACACATCATGTGCACCAACTGGTATCTACTGTCAAACCCTACTCCCACCACACCATACATTAGACAATAATTGCTGCTTAAAAGCCATCTAGAGTCTGGGTGTATTTAACATATCTCAGGCTGGATCCTTCCTTTATGAGGTCATATTCAGTCTTTAATATAAGCATGAAATAAGCTCCTCCTATGACTCCCTTCCCCCATTTACCATGCGCTTCTCAGATCCAGAAATGTCTTTTTTTTTCCTGTACCCGCCACCTGTGTGGGATTTGTTCAAGCATCCCCTGAGCACGACATGATCATCAGGCCTACTTTGCTTCAAGGACAGAACATGAGCTTGACCCTTTCTTCATTAACGGGTGACCCCTTCCAGAAGCCGCACTGTGTCTCCTGGCAGTGAAGTTGATTACAAGTATGTGCACCATGGAATGTATATCCTAAACATGTTGGAATGGCATTAAGATATGAAAAGCCCCCAGGCACGAAATCCCCTTTTAAGGCAAATCTCTTCGGGTCCATCTTCACTGGTCCAGATTAGCCAGGGTGGATCAAGCCTGTCATTCATAAAAGTACTGTACAGAGCAGGAACTGAGTAAGGGGTTGATGTTTTTTATTGCTGTTGTCTGTGGATTAGACAAACCAGGTGTTAGCAAGCTACTACTAGGCAGGGCTGTGACAAAGGTGCAGAATCACAGGAAAACAAAGGCCGCAATCAGGACCATGGAACTCATTGGTTCAGAGGAGCAAGTAGAAAGACCTTCATCTCAATGACTCTTATAACCTGCTTCTGGTGAACAAACCTGGTGTAGAGGCCTCTCACATGTTACCTGTGTTCTCTGCAGACCTCTGCTTCGTAGGCTGTGCAAGCTCTTTTTTCCAACTATATCGCTTGAAAATGTGAAGGTGGAGTCCTCATGAAGACTCTCATAAACCAGTTCAAAGAAAGCCTTCAAGTCAAACAAGCGTTGAAGAAAGCAGAACAACTATACTTTCCAAACTCCATAATTATCAAAAAGATATCAACTGTAATAAGGAAAGCCTTTCTGCGCTTTGATCAAGCTAATTTGGTAGTTTGCATTCAAAGAAAGCGGCACCGAGGCTCTTGGTTTTGATATGCAATCCTGCACACTCTTTGCTGGATGCAAGGTTTATAATTCAATTGGATTGCTATAATATCATAGCCAGCTACAGTGCCGTGCAGTCGGGAAAGGATGCAAAGGGAATCTAGAGGGCATTGGCATTCAGCATGAAGGTGCTGCATACTAATTGGGTAATTAAAGTAGGACTGCTAAACACACACTTTAGAGCTTAAGGAAAATTAGAAGGCAAGTGGCAGTTTATATACTGGAGTTGTCCCACTGTCCCGCCATTTTGTTATGCACACTGTACCATCTGTTGCTAGGCAATGATCAATCCCTAGTAGAACTGGCCACGATTAATTGGTCTGGATGGGAACAAATATGCCTTGAGAAGAGGAAAACCAGAAGGATCCATGACGATTATTTGTAGGCTAAAAGTTCAGGATTGGAGACAGTGACCTGGAGTGAGATGGTTTCCCTACTGGCCACTATAAATGAGAACGTGGACACATATTTCATTATTAAGCTACACATTTAATAGGCCGCTAGGAAGTGATACATTCATTTCATGTCATAGACTCAAAGCCCCATTTATCAGATTTAGCAGCTTCCAAGGTTGCGCGGATGAATGCAATCAGCGGAACAGCATGCCAGCTGAGCATCCTTAAGTAACCTTGGGAACTGCACAACTCTTCAAGGACTGGTACCTCAATTGCAGAAAGGTTTTTTCTGTACGTTTGTAGGTGACAATTCAGGGCCAAGCTGCCTAAATTTGCTCTATCGCAAGGCATTTTACATCGACACTGGCACCTCACAACTTGCGGAGGGAAGATATGGGCCGCTAGACTGCTTTAAAAACACCATTTGTAATGATCAACTTGAAGCAAAAATTTGTTTTTTCTCTTGTCATTGCAAATGCTTATGTAAAATCTTCTTGCACCTGTGCTTTTTTTTTTTAGTAATTTGGCTCCTTTTCCTTTTGATATGCACTGCGTTATATTTCTTACTGAATCTTTCCCTCTACTAATTTTCTGCTGATGTAAAACTGTTTAAAACCTTGGAATGTTGAGAGGTCCATTGAAGGCCATAGAGTAGCTCTTGGGCAATAATGGCAGGAATAAGGCTTTTGTTCCAATTTTCCAATATATATCTTTCTGGTTCTCCATTTTTAACTTAGAACATTCTACCCACAGTGGGTGGGATGGTCTAATAGCATTATAGTCCTGCTTCCTAAGGGTATACTGGATGTTAAAGGTCCTCTCGCACATTATAGGACCTTGCCAGCAACGTGGGCCTATAATTTTGGTTCAGTACATTTAGCAATCAGCATAGCCAAAAGCAGTGGGCAATAATATGGAATCAAAGTAACTGCTTTGTATAGCAACTAATCACCCAGGCTTCAGGTGCTAATGTGATAGGCAGGGATGTGGGCATTAAGGAGCCCTTCCTGGTTTCTCTACATAATTGTCTGCTACTTGCGTTTCCAGCTTATAGGGTTCAAAACTGGGAGCCATTTTTGTGAGCCTTTATCACTGAGATTTTTAATTTTGATGATTCTGATTATATATCTTATTTAATGCAGTCCAGTTGCTATGAATATTTTCTTAAGACCAGAAAGATAGAATCGCTTTGTCCTAAAAAGACATTGCGCTTGATTTAGATATTGGTGGACGGGTTATGTCGGGACGTTACACCGATGACAGCTATCCCGCCTGCCCAAATCTAAATCCCTTAGGACATAATGGGGTGGGATACCAGTCACTGTTGTATGAAGTAACCCGTCTGCTAATATCTAAATCAGGCCCATTATATTTAGCGGAATTAGGAAGTGGAAAAATCTGAATAAAGCGCAAAGTCTAATGCTTTAAGTGTTATCATGTTGGCACCATTCTCTTTAAAAAGTCCTCTCTAATAAGCCTCAAAGTCAAACCTGGCTGATCTACATTGCTTTATGGCTAAATTTCAAAAGGTATTGTTTAAGATCAAAGCTAGTATTAGGGTTTTCAGAAAAAATGTTTAATATTTTTCTGGATCTATTTCTTAAAAATCAATTTGTGGTGGGTCACGCCCCAGTGTACAACTTTGATTACTCGCTGAACTAAAATATCTCCTGAGCTGTTTATCACTTTCTACTTCGTGTTAAGTGCTTCACTGATATTTTTACAAGTTTTTTGTTTTTTGATTATAGCCATGTTTCATTAGTAAAGCGTCTAAAGATCAGTGGAATGCTACTTAATGTCGATGGATAAATAGCTTTATTAATTATTTATACCATCCAAAAACACAGAACTGGTTAAACACACACAGGGGGTCATTATGAGTTGCCGCCCACCGAACTCATTCCCCCCACTTCACCGCCAGTGCGGTGAAGCCCCCGCTGGTCCTATTATGGTTTTCCCGCTGGGCCGGCGGGCGGAAACAGTGTCTCTACCCGCTACCCCAGCGGGAAACAGGCCCTTTACATTGATGCTGGCTCCTAGAGGAGCCTGCGCCAACGTGGCGGTGCGGCGGGTGCAGCGGCCCCCATCGCGCATTTCACTGCCCATAATTCGGGCAGTGAAATGCACAACGAGGCTGTGCAGGGGCCCCCAGGGGGGCTCCGAGTCTCCCATTCTGCCAGCCTTTCCCTGGCGGTGTAAACCACCAAGAAAAGACTGGCAGAACGGGACTCATAATCCCCAGGGCAGTGCTGCTTGCAGTGCTACCTTGTCTGATTTGAAATGTCGAGACCGCCAGGCTGTCTGGTGGTGGCAGCCCGGCGGTGGCAGGGTTTCCATTGTGGCGTTCTCCGTCAGGGTCATAATATAGCAGGTGGACCGCCACTACCGCGGCAGTCCGCCCGCCATCCGTGAGTCTGGCTGTCCATGGACCGCCAGACTCATAATGAGGGCCTTAATCCCCAACGTCACCATTTCATATGCACCATGATGAAATTTGCATAGGATTTGAAATCGGATTATACTATTGCAAAACATTATTATCACAACACTATAAACGGCATGCTGTGTAGATCCTAGAGCATTCTTAATCCAGCGCCCTATGGGTCGTTTTATCCTTAGCCAGCACTCCCTGCTGTTATCAAGACCCTTTGCTATGTTTCATTAAAGGGCCCCAGGTTGTTTCTTGTTTGTGGGGCCGCCTCTGCCCTTAAACATATGTTTCACTGGGGTTGCACCTATCGCTCTTAATGCAGTATTCTGGAATTTTAGGACAGGCTAGACAGCCCAGTGAGATATTAAAAAAACCTTGCCATCTACCCACTCGGAGGTTCGTTGGGACGATTTCAGTAATACATGGGATCCATGCCTGTCACAGAATTAGAAGCAGAAAGTGCTAACAGGTTGAGTTTCAACTTTTTTAAAAGACTTTTCTAGGTCCCCTTTGTACCAAGCTCCATAGCAAATTACAGATTTTTTCCACCTTAAAAAAAAGATCCCCATAACTATTTTTACTGTAGTGAGCTAGTCATAGGCTCATCTGAATAAATCCCCTCTATGGCACTTGCAAACCTTTACATGCACATAAAAAAACACTTTAATTTGTTTTTTACTAAATGACATTCAGGTCCAAGGCGGTGCCCCTTTGGGCCATAGGGTATTTCCTGGAGGCCCTGCCATGGAGGAGTTTATCCCTGTTTACAAAATGTTGAACAACATTCTGGGCACCATAAACAGACTGACTCCAATGGGAGTCTGATGGTAGAGGAGAAGCATTACATTATCCAGATTAAGGGCCTCATTACGACCCTGGCGGTCATAGACCGCCAGGGTGGAGGCCGAATGAAGTACCGCCAACAGGCTGGCGGTGCTTCATCAGGTATTCCGAACGCGGCTGTGAAGCCGCAGTCGCCCAGCCGGGTCCGGCGGTTTCCCGCCGGATTTCCCCCGGCTGGGGGAATCCTCCATGGCGGCGCTGCATGCAGCGCCGCCATGGGGATTCCGACCCCTTCCCGCCAGCCTGTTCCTGGCGGTTTACACCGCCAGGAGCAGGCTGGCGGGAACGGGTGTCGTGGGGCCCCTGGGGGCCCCTGCACTGCCCATGCCACTGGCATGGGCAGTGCAGGGGCCCCCTAACAGGGCCCCATAATGATTTTCAGTGTCTGCTTTGCAGACACTGAAAATCGCGACGGGTGCCACTGCACCCGTCGCACCCCTGCAAATCCGCCGGCTCCATTCGGAGCCGGCTTCCTCTTTGCAGGGGCTTTCCCGCTGGGCCGGCGGGTGATCTTCTTGAGATCGCCCGCCGGCCCAGCGGGAAAGTTAGAATCACCGCCGCGGTCATTTGACTGCGGTGTGGTGTTTGGGCGGTTTCCGCCCGGCGGGCGCTGCCCGCCGGGGTCGGAATGACCCCCTAAGTGTCAATAGAGTGGGCTTCAGATTGATACCGATCAAACCCTTACAAATAATATATTATACTAGAACAAGATTAAAAACATGAGAAATATGAGTAGATCCATTAGAGTCTGGGGGCAAGCCAGTGACTTCTCGCATACTATATAGCGCTGCCACAAACGGAGGGGGTTCTGGGAAGAAGATGGTATCTGCCTGAATTCCACATTAACAATTATACAGATGCAAAGGAACAGCCTTCTGTTGCTGGAAATTTGAAGTGATTGATGACCCACCTCCAAGATATGTTAAAATGCTCTGTGAATTGGAGTTGGTCAAGACATTGCAAGGTTATGAGGGAGCCATGTAATTGTGACCATGGAGGAGTGGTGTTCAAACATGGATTGGTGCATGCTCACTGAGAAATACGTGTAGGTTAGGGGTTGCCTCTTGCATTATGGTAATGTCTGGAGTCCTTGGATGAAATGTCAAGGGAAGAAGTTCGATATCTGCTGCATATTGTGAAAGACTGATATATTAAGAAAATAAAATTGGGTTGTGACATCTGAAACTTTTTATTATTGTAGCACAAGCTTCTCTTTTTAGTTATGCTTGTAGTAATGAGGGTTCCTCTGTAGGAATGGTCTCTGATGTTTAACATCCTGCCGCATGTGTTTTGTTTTTCAGGCATGGGCTGTTTCTGGGGAGCAGAGAGGAAGTTTTGGAATCAAAAGGGTGTCTATTCTACTCAGGTTGGCTTTGCTGGAGGATACACTTCTAACCCGTCTTACGAAGAGGTCTGCTCAGGTATGGATATTTTTCTTAATACCATTATGACCGGTTGATAATAGTTAAACTTGAGAAGATTAAAAGTAATTGCACAATTTAGAAATGGATTGGTACACTTAGGAGGTAAATTTGTTCTTAAACTCATATCTACAACCAAGGTTATCTATTTTACGCCTGCCAGATATTCACGAAGGGTTTCCTGGAAGGTATAAGTCCTTTTACGGGTGTGGACACCTCCGCCAAGAGTGTGGAAACTTTGGACGTTTGCAAACACCCAGGCCTGTAGCCAGGAGTATATTTTTCAGGGGGCATGACCCTCAGCTATGACGAGACATTTAAGCTGTGCACTAAAGGTGCATTTTTTCTCAAATACTTGTAGTGTAAAAGGTACTGGTGCAAGCTTTTAAAGCACACCATGCTTCTTGTGTGATTGATTGTACTACTAATTAGCGATCCCCAGAATATCGTGGTACAAGAATATCAAGGACAGAATACCGAAAGGTAAGTGAATAAAGGAAATTATAGATTTACTATTCTTAACTCTACCTCAACGTACCAAGAAGATATATGTATCATTTAAGTAGATATATTTATCAGGTAGGAGTAAGGTATAGAAACCTATGCTTAACTGTTTATATTTTGGATTCAGTATTCTGTCATCAACTTTCTGTGCCTTCAATATTTTGATTTTGATATTAAGTGTGCACAAAATGTGATTCTATGTAAAGGAATACATAGATGTTTTAAAGGTACATATTAAAGCACAATCAACTTTCCACAGTCCAACTTTAAATCCTATCAATTAGATATAATTTAAAATAGAGGGGTGTAAAGTTGTAAAGTTTGCTGACTCCCAACTTTGTGTTTTTTTTTTAAACTGCTCCACACCTCTTAATTGTGATGGTTGGTGTCCAGCTTCCACAATCAACATTTTATTGCTGTAGGAATCATACCAGGAACATTCTGCATCAAGAAATCATCACACTTGGAAGGCATGAAGGAATAACCTTACCTCAAGTAAACTACTTAATCTGCTTTCTGAGTTTCCTAATGCCACCCAGCTTCGTAAGTTTAGTTTTAACTTAATTTAGCACTAATTTAAATTAACTTTAGAGAGAGCTTAGAGTATATTAATCCAGGACACTTTTGATACATTAGTGGCAAACAATTTAAACGTTTTAGGGCTTCAACAATGGTGAACCCTAATCAAATAATGTAAGTGTCAGTTTACAAGGAAAGTTGGGAAGGTCCCACAGTAAATTTCACTTAAAAGTTGTTACAGAAGATGTATAGCTGAATGACATTTGATCAAAAGCACCAGTCAGATCCGAATGGATGTGAAGTCGGCTCTGCCACTGGTATCCATCCCTCATATTTACAGGCAGGTTGTGCTAAAGGTACCGTACAATTGGACACCTTTGTCCAACATCGTCTAGCAAGATAGGTACGTTGGTACAGTAAATGATGGGTATTTGTGCAATCTTAGGATGAGTCTATTTGAGGCCTATTGCCTGGCTGAGGACACTAGTTCCATCTCCAGTTAGAGGAGCCGTAGATGGGCAGGCAGCAGCACTGCCTCTAAGGCTTTGAGTGGTGGTTTCACTCTTTGTATCCAGGTTCCTTCGCTGTGATAAATTCTCTCTTTGATGCTGCTTGAATGGTGCCTCCCATTTTGATGCCACAGAGTCCCCATTTTCAGAATTCTGGGCATTCTCCTCTCTTTCACATGCAGTAGACTCCTTGCATAGAACCCTCAATGTGGCACCCTCTATGTGCCTAATGATGCTTCGATGAAAATACACTTTTATGAGTGGTGAATGCAGAAAGCATTGAAGACTGCCATGTGTACTAGAAATGAAAAATATTCACTTGCAGGGCTATTGCTTGGCATTACTACTGGTGCAGGTAAAAATCAAGCTTTATGTTTTGAAACAGTTAAGAGACTGACTTATTTAAATGTATACTAGGAAGACAGATCACGTCCTTAATAGACCTTGGGCTTCTCAGGGGGTAGGTTGTACTTTCCAGCGAATATACCAGCAAATGTAGACCTGGCTGATATGCATTAAAAGAGAAGGTGTCAGCTTTCACCAAGATCATAGCGTAACAAATAACAAGGGAATGTGTTTTTTAAGCAGTTTGTAAAAAGCAATGTAGATAAAGTAACTATAGCTAGAACTCACAGGACTTCAAAGACTACTATGCAAGGTGATTGTTGGATTATACACTAAATCATATTGGGCCAGCTGTGTTTGTAAAAATATGATAAGCTATACATTCCACATAAAATCTACAATCACATTTTCTCCACATGCATCTACCTCTCATTTTGCTCCTTGGGGCTCTATTTTGTTTTCTCTCTTCTCATCTCCTAAACTCTGTATCAACTGCCTCTCTCACCCTTTTCCCCATCATCCCTTTCTGTTTGCCAGCCTTACCTATCTCCCCCTTTCTGTCTCTCCCGGGCTCTCTCTTGCCTTTTCTTTTTACTCTGTTTTCTTTCTGCTCTTCTCTCCCTTCCTTTTCTAGAACGTCTTCTCTGTACTTCTCAATATTTTTATTCTCTCCTTAGCTCTTGTCTTCATAGACCCTGGTACGGCAATGGAAACTTTTTCTTGGCTTTGCATGGCTATGAGCAGCAGCTGCCACCTTTTTTTGGCCACTGTATTTTCGCTGTTCCCTAGCCCCAGGCGCCTACCATTGTTGGGGACCTTTGGCCCTGGAGAAGTCCCCTATGACTAGAACAATTAAGAGTGCAATGTGGCAATCATATCCCTGGAGCTTGTTGTCCATTCCTGGTGGACAGTATTTGAGGCTGCATGGATCTGTTGGGTTTTAACTGCTTTACTGCAGACAACAACCCATTGACGTTCACTGCATAACCTTCACAATATGGTGGACTTCAGCAGGTTGTGCACAGTACCAGAAAAGTAAATACATCTGGTGAAAAATACCAGAAACATTTTCTTTTCCAAAATCAAAGTCGGGACACAAGAAAAATGGTTCCCTCAAATCCCAAGTTTGATTTTTGTATGGCTGTAATGCGTAGGGCACTGTGCGTGCTGAAGTCACAGCAAACAAATGTGAAAGCAGGCCATGCTAATGGAATCTGCTTGGATTCAGAAATGTCTTCCCGCACAGCATTCTTACACTTCTCCCAGTAACATTAGTACCCCATTGTGTTGCTAGACTACTGTCCGTGAAAGGAATGGCTTCAAACACAACAAGGAAACATTAAGATTTTGTCTTGCACGTTGACTCATTCTGGCCATGTGTGTAGCTGTGGTATTTAGGCAAGGACTTGATTGGATCCCAGAAAAACCTGCCAGGCCCATACATTTCTGAAAACAAGCCATCTAAGGTAGTCCAAGGTGGTGTGGCTTGCATAGATCTCTGTACTTTTCTTACCGTGAATGCCCTGCAAACACTAAACTTTGGCTAAATCACAGACCCTCCTAGGGAAAAGGACTGTTATACCTACAAGCTAAATACAAATAAAACAGGATAGTGCACTCCAGCTTGCACCACTTATCATACCATCTCACCATAGGAAATCCATAGGAGGCACTGCTTTCTCAGAAGACGCTCCCAAGATCTGGAACGCACAACCAGCCAGCATTCAAAGCATTGAGAAGTGTCAACACTTCAGAAGACAGTTGAAAACATGGCTGTTTCCAAGACAGCTATACCACCCAACATGCCTACAACAGAACCCGGATAGACAGTAGCACCCTCAAATTTAATCTTCACCTTACAATCCATAGATTGGAAACAGCCAAACCAGCAAACTACTTTGGATAGGCAGGTAAGTTAGAAGGGCTGATCTAAGGTTTGTCAGGGTATTATATAGTTATGTAATTTCACATCTAGCATCTCTGGCACACACTAATACCAACACCATAACAGTCAGTGGTTGGCTGCCAACTGTAACTTACACCTCTTGCTTTCACATAAGACCTATATGCTACAAGGGTTGTCCATCATCAGTACTGTGCAGGCAGTAAACCAGCCATCACCAAAGGAACAGGCATGGAAAGAGATCTGTCGCACACTGCCCGTCAATTGGAGGACTTTAATCTAGTCCACCATTGCAGGTCCCACACTTGTATACGCTATGGCTGCTTCTTTACATCTCACAATGACACTCAGATATGGAATGAAATAATCAATGCCCTTCTCTGCAGGTCTCTCCACTGCCCTCTCCCTCCAACCATGCCACCTCAGGCCCGCAACTATACACAAATGTTCTGATTGGACAACCCAGTGCTGTGACCTGCTAGGCAGACTACATTAGCAGGAAGTACAATAAAGTGACATGCAGAGTGGTTCAAAGCTGTCTGCGCATAGAAAAATCATTATCTGGTGGCTGACTGGTTCCGGAAGATTTTTTGTGAGCAGTACCCCTGCACGCTGACAGGTGGCATAGATTGGCTCCATGTCCATCGTTGGCACTGTCTGCACTGGAAATGATGTTGCGGTTCCTATATAGATGCCACCCAGGTGCCACCCCACCCTCTTTTCTTTCCGCACCAGCCAATGCAGATTCAAGAACGAGCTGCCCCTCAGTCCATTTTTGACTGGCCTTTTTTATTTCTTTTTGTTGAATTCTTTTTGAGATTACTCCAGGTGTATCGAGGATGTCATAATGGAAGGCAAGTTTTAAGCCCTGCGGACTCTGTCACTGGGCAATGTCCATGAAGGATCTGCACCTCGTTTGCTTGTGACGCTTGGAGTGTGACCACGACCCAAAGTTGTGCTTTGAGTGCCTGGCCATGCATTTTTGAGGGAGCTGTCCCTAAAGCTTATGGCGGATCGGCACGTGACTCCACGCACGTCGAGGTCTCAATAGGGAGGAAGGTCCAAAGTCGTCATTGTCCCTCTCAAAGTCCTCAGGGCGATTGGGTAAGTTGAGGCATAGAAAAAGAGTAATAAGTCGAATCGGCTGACGTGACAAGAGAGCGTCATCATTCTAGGCCATGTTCCTCAGAACCTGCGCCTGGCCCGACTCTGCCCCCAACCCCTGATTACTCCTGCTCCCCCAGTTTGTGGGCACTAGGACCTGAGTGTGCTCAGGCCCTCCAGGATTGGAAAGAGCACCATCCGGTTCTGTGCCAGTGTCTTTGGGGCCTGTGGGCTCTCAGGGATCCAGTCCTAGATCCAGACCGGCACCAGTTGTACCACCTTGACATTCCCCAAAATCAGCCCTGTGCTGACTCTCCCGGCGCCATCCCGATTGTCATCACCATCTCAGACACGCAGCTGGATGAGCGTCGTCCGATGGCAACTCCGACGCCGGCAGGATGTTTGCCTCCTCGTCAGATCCTGAGCCCTATTCTGCTGGGCTAGGCCTCAGGGAAGAACGGGAGGGGTCGCTAGACCGTCTAGAATACCAGCCATATGAAGAAAAAATGGCCTGGTGTGAGGACTTGGGTGAAGTCAGTGGACTGGACACATCTCCAGACTGTAGCATGCTTTCTCCCCCTACCGTGGCTATGGAGGAGGGAGCTTCTTATGCAATGGTGGTGAGGAGGAAGGCTAAGGTTCTCGACCTTCAGCTACCCCCTTTGCCCGTCAAGACTAATCTCTTGACAGAGGTGCTGCAACCGGGAGGTTCCTCCTCTGAATCCCTGCTTCCATTCCAGTGATACCCTAACTTACTTTCTTCTGGGTACCTGGTCCAAACCCAGCTCAGGGGCTCCTGTGAATAAGACGATTGCCCAATGACGCTGCCCGCACCTGGGGACCAAGTTTCCTCACACAGCACCCCTCCCCTGAGAACTTGGTTGTCCAAGCCTCTACTTTCCTTGGTACGTTCCCTACCGCTCCCCTGGATAAGTAATCCAACAGGCTGGATTCCTTTGGGAAGATGATTTTGTACGCTAGTCTTGCATTGCAGTCTGTGAACACCGCATGCCTTTAGGGCTGTTTATTTTTTATTAAAGTATTTTTATTTGATTTTGTGCTTCATTCCAGTGTAGCCCACTAGTTACAAGATATAAACAATTTGCCCAGCGGAAAGGAAGACAGGCAAGACATTCTATTATCCAGTAATTTCAACCAGAAGAAGGTGCCTCTAGGGCATGGTCTCTCACTCGCCAGGTAATTGCGTGTGATGTGTAGGTGGGAATAATTCAATGTGGTGGTGAGAGTATCCGGGGGTGGTGCAGTCTTCGAGGGGGGGCTTGAAATATCGGATGGCAGCTGCTCATCAAGTGCCTTTTGGGCTGTTATTTTCACATGCTGTGGAACACAGCTGCGCAAGTGCTGCCAATAGGTCCAGGAGGAGACCCAGGCTTTACTCTCTCAGGCTGTTGCCGAAAGGAGACACACAGCGTAGTTCTCAAACTGTTGTGGACTGGACACGACCGACTCGCTATGCACCGCAGTTTACAACAGTGGCCCTGAGGTGCCACGCCTGGTGGAGGATGTCTGGCTTTTCAGGGCATGTCTTAGCTTTCCTGATAGACAAGTTCTTTCATGGCACCCATCTCTTCGGACACAAGGCATATTCGGCACTCGAACACTTCAAGAATTCTTGTGCTACAGCTAGGTCCTTGGGCTTCACAGCAGCCCCTCATCACCCTCAGTCTGCCTTTCACTCCCTTGTCACCCCCAATCTGCTTTTTGCTCCTTTTGTGGCTACAGAAGGGGCTTCCAACCACACCAGCCATGATGCTTCGCATACTGCCAGCCTCTGCATGGCCAGGGGCACAGGATCCACTGACCTCATGGGTCAGGCAGTCCACTCCCTTAACCCCCTGCAGCAGCCTCTAAACCCTCCAAGCCTGCCTCTCTACCCTCGTGGACACCCAGTTGTTGGCAGGATTTGCCATCACCTGCCCCACTGGCAATCTATTACTACGGACAAGTGGGTTTTGCAGATTGTCGGAAGAGGCTACTCTCTCCCCTTTGAGACTATCCTTCCATCCATGCCACCATTTTAGGACTGGATTACGGAGATTGTCTGCCCCTTCTCCATAAGGAAGTTGCGGCACTCTTGGCCAAGGGGGTCATAGAGAGGGTTCCAGTGCCAGAAGTAGGCTGTGGTTGCTACTCCTGTTACTTTCTGATCCCCAAAAAGGACAGGTCTTCGCCCTATTCTAGACCTACGAGTCCTCAATCTCTTCCTCAAGAAGGAGAATTTCTGCCTGCCCACAGACGTTACTTGCTGCTCACTGTAGGCCACAAACTCTTTCAGTTACCCATGCTCCCCTTTGGCCTTACCAGCAACAAGCGGATGTTCACCAAGGTGATTGCAGCTCATCTGCAAAGATCAGGGGTATCAGTCTTCCCCTATCTTGATGATTGGCCGTTGAAGGCAGGCTTGTCCCAAGCTGTTGTCTCCCAGCTCCAGACTACAGTGAACCTCCTACATTCACTGGAATGCCAAAGTCACACCTGACTTCCTCTCAGATGCTCCCTTTCATCTGAACTGTTCTGGACACAGTGCAGTTTCGGGCTTATCCTCAAGAGCAGCGAGTTCAGGATATTCTGGCTATGATACTGATGTTTCAGCCTCTGTCCTTGATTTCGGAGAGACTGACTGTGAGGCTGCTGGGCCTCATAGCCTCCTGTATCCTGCTGTTGACACACGGCAGATGGCATATGCGGGGCTCTGAAATTCCAGTGGGCGGAGCATCAGGGAAATCTCTCCAACATGGTCCAGAACTCAGAGGTAACTGTGAAAGACCTGTAGTGGTGGTTAATGAACCGCGATTTGACCAGAGGCAAATCCATCTCCCTTTCCGAACCACGTCTGACATAAGCAACAGATGCATCATTCCTGGGATGGATCGGCAATCTGGGAGAGGTGGAGATCAGAGGAATCTGGTCCCCAGCAGAAGCAGGATTTCACACCAACAGGCTGGAGCTCCATGCGAACTGACCCATATTGAAAGCCTTTCTTCCCTCTATCAAGGGAAAGATAGTGTAGGTGGTCACAAACAACACCACCGCCTTGTGGTACTGCAACAAGCAGGGCAGGGTGGGTTTGTGGACCCTTTGTCAAGAGGCTCTTCACCTCTGAACATGGTTGAAACAGCAGAGCACATCCCTGGTGATTCAAATTCTGGTCGTCTCTCTTAATGCCAGAACAGAAGAACTCAGCTGAAAAGGCCTAGTAGATCACGAATAGTATCGCAAACCAGAGGTGGTGCAAGGTCTCTTTCAGGAGTGGGGAGAGTCTTGGTTAGGTCTAATCGCCTCTGCTGAGAATGGGCAATGTCTGCAGTTTTGCACACTTTCCAAGGCGGCACTTGCTCGGAGACGCTTTTCGTCCTGAGTGGAATTCAGGCCTCCTGTATGCCTTTCCACCTATCTCAATCCCTCCCAAAGTTCTCAAGAAGATCAGGAACGACTGGGCCCAAGTAATCCTTGTGGCCTCGCACTGGGCATGGAGAGTCTTTTATCCCGAGCTGCTGAACATGTCGACCAGACTGCCCCTTCAGGAAGATCTTGTGTCGCAGCACCAGGGGCGGTTTCTTCACATTAACCTGGCTACTTCCCACCCTCATGCATGGAGATTGAACTGCTGCAGTTTATAGCTTTTGACGTTCCTCTCAAAGTCTATAACATAATCTGGGATGCCAGGCATCCCTCCACCAAAACCGTATATGCCTGTCACTGGAAGAAATTTGGGGCATGGTGCACAGAGAAGTCTGTTGATCCCCTTTCAGCCCTTCTTTCTGAGGTTCTACTGTTCCTTCTTTCCCTTGCCCAGCAGGGTACCTGTTAGACCTGACAGCCTTAGGATGGTCATCCCCCAACTTTTTGCCTGCCTCCCTCCACTTTTCTGACACTGATTTTGCTGGGTTTAGGACTCTGCACACTTTACCACTGCTAACCAGTGCTAAAGTGTATATGATCTTTCCCTTAAACATGGTACCATTGGCTCACTCCCAATTGGCATATTTAATTTACTTGTAAGTCCCTAGTAAAGTGCACTACATGTGCCCAGGACCTGTAAATTAAATGCCACTAGTGGGCCTGCAGCACTGGTTGTGCCACCCACATAAGTACCCCCTTAACCATGTCTCAGGCCTGCCACTGCAAGGCACGTGTGTGCAGTTTCACTGCCACTTTGACTTGGCATTTAAAAGTACTTGCCAAGCCTTAACTTTCCCTTTTCCTACATATAAGTCACCCTTTAGGTAGGCCCCAGGTAACCTATAGGGCAGGGTGCTATGTAGGTAAAAGGCAGGAAATGTACATGTGTGTTTTATATGTCCTGGCAGTGGAAAACTCCTAAATTTGTTTTCCACTACTGTGAGGCATGCTCCTTTCATAGGATAGCACTAGGGCTACCCTCATATACTGTGTGAGTGGTAGATTCTGATCAGAAAGTGGTAACCAGGTCATACTTAGTATGGCCAGAATGGTAATAGAAAATCCTACTTATTGGTGAGGTTGGATTTTATATTACTATTTTAGAAATGACACATTTCTCTTCACTTAAAATCCATCTGTGCCTTACAGCCTGTCTCCATTCAACGTCTGGGCTGGGCTAGTTGACAGCTTCCTTGTGCATTTCACCCAGACAACCACAAACACAGTATACTCAGTCACACCTGCAGTCATCTGCATACTGAATGGGTCTTCCTGGGCTGGAATGGTGGAGGGCCTGACACTTACATTTCAAAGGCTAGTGGCCTGCCCTCACACAATGAACTGCCAAACCCCCACTGGGACCCTGGCAGACAGCCCTTTACTGAAAGGGGACCTCATGCACTTCAAAACCACTTTTTGAAGTCTCCCCCACGTCAAAGGCATTTTTGGGTATATAACCTGGGTTCCTGACCCCACTAAACCAGACACTTCTGGACCTGAACGTGCAACCTGTCAAGAGGAACTGCATGGCTGCCCAAAGGAGTCATCTGGACTGCTTTGCTGAGAAAGACTGCTTCTCTGCTGTTATCCTGCTGCCTTGCTGCCCTCTGACTTTGCTGAGAAGTGCTCTCCAGGGGCTTGGGTTGAGCTTGCCTCCTGTTTTCTGAAGTCTCAGGACCAAAAAGACTTAGGGGCTCATTATGAATCCGGCGGTTCAGACCGTCATGCCGGCGGCGGCGGAAAAGACCGCCGTGTTCATAATGAGCCCCTTAATTTCTTCAGGAAACTCCTTGTGTGCCGAAAATCCGCGCCCAGCCTGACGGAAACGGCGCACAACCTGCCTTGCGATGACAAAATTGCCGCACAGCCAAACCGTAATGACGTAGCTCAATTTCCTGAGTGAAGGTTCGACGCAGCGCCTGCCTTGTGACCGGAAATTCGGCGCACAGCCCCACCGGATTGATGCACAGTAGTATCACACCGACGCAGCCCGACTTCCCGAGTGAAGAAGCAACACAGCGCCTGCTGTGGGATAGAAAATTTGACGCATCGCCAAACCAGATTGACGCAACGCCTGTCACTTCGTCCTGGTCACCCATGATTTCCATGCATTGTCCCTGGGCGTCGGAAATCGATGCAAAGCCCCTTGCAGCGTGGAAAAAAACAGCGCATCGTCTGTGCCGCGTGGGAAAATCCAACGCACAACATTATTTTCCATGCATCTCCTCTTCTGTGGTCTCCATGCGTGTTTTTTTGCGCAAACCAGGTACTTTGTGCAAACAAGAGAAGACTGTTGATTTCTAAGATTTAAGACTCTTTTTAATTTTGCAAAAGTGATATCTCAAGTTGCGCTTATTAAATCTTTATTGTTTTTTTACCTTAAATTACCCAGATAAATATCTTATATTTTCTAAACCTGTGTGGTGTATTTTTGTGGTGTTTTCACTGTGTTACTGTTACCACTAGAGACCCCATTTCTAATAGTAATGATTCGGGCACTCTTAAGTGCTATTTATCAGCTATTTCTGCTTTTTGTGGTGGCCTAATCAAACTTCTTTGTTTAAGTTTCCTATTGTACATAGGTTCCTCAAAGGGCTTACTCATCTCTTCCCTCCATCACCATTCATTATGCCCCAGTGGGATCTTAATAGGGTTCTGACATTTTTGATGTGCGCTCCCTTCAGGCCTCTTCACAACGGTCCCCTGAGGCTTTTCACATTGAAAACAGCCTTCCTTGTGGCAATTACATCTGTGTGCAGAGTGAGTGAACTGCGGGCTTTATCATCTAAGCTTACCTACCTCTCTACCTATTCTTACAAAGTGGTGCTTCACACTAGGGCCTCTCGTTTGTGAAAAATAGACACATCTTTTCATGTAGGCCAATCTACCACCTTCCCTACTTTTTATGTACCCCCACATCCTTCTAAGGAGAGACTCCACTGCCTGGACCCACAAAGAGCATTGGCATTATACCTTGATTGTACAAAAGAGTTTTGAGTGGATGACCAACTCTTTGTCGGGTATGTGGGTCAGGTCTGTAGGGACAGGCACTTTGCCCATTCGGTCCTGCAGAACTTTCTTGTTTGAAATTGGTTCGCAGACCCACCTCTGGGGATGGTTTTTCTTAGGTATCTATTCAAAGGTAAGGAAGCTGCAGCTAGAAGTTTCTATAAAATGGACAAATTACTTACCTTCTGTAATGCCTTATCTGGTAGAGACTATGGCCCTCATTACAACCCTGGCAGTTGGTGGAATAGTGGAGGTATTACCGCCAACAGGCTGGCGGTACCTACCTCCACTATTATGACATTGGCGGTTTGGCCCAAGCCAAACCGCCAATGTACCACTCCGTCCGCCAGGGTGGTAACAGCCGCCGGGCTGGAGACTTCAGTCTCCAGCCAGGCGGCTGTCACAATCCCACCCCCTGGATTATGACCCCGCCTACCGCCATGGTTTCTGTGGCAAGCGCACCGCCACGAAAACCATGGCGGTAGGCACTATCAGTGCCAGGGAATTCCTTCCCTGACACTGATAGAGGTCTCTCCCGCCCCCCTCCCCTTCCTGAGAGCCCTCCCCCACCCTCTCCCTCCCTCTCCTGCCCCCCTGCACATTTACACACACACACACGCGCACACATACACAATCATACACACACACATACCCACATCCACCCATGCATACACACATACAAACCCACACACCGCAACACACACCAGCATTGTCGCACACACATGCACAACACACAACATACATGTACACTAACATTCGCACATGCATTCAGTGCGACTCACAGCCGCATGCACGCATACAATAACAGACACCCCCCCACACACAACACCCCCATACACACACACACCCCCCCTCTCCTGACGGAGAACCTGACTTACCTGCTTGTAGGGGGTCCTCCGGCAGGAGACGGGACGGGGCGCTGCTGCCAGCAGTAGCGTCCACCAGCGGAACACCGCCAGGCCGTATCATGGCTCATGATACGGTCGGCGGTGTTTTGCTGGCGTGCCTCTGCTGCTGACAGCGGTGCCACCTTACCGCCATCCGTCGCCATGACCGTCGACGGTATTCCGCCAGCCTTCTGGCGGAATTCCGTTGACAGTCATAATGTGGCGGGGCAGCTGGTAGCCACGGCGAAAGTATGTTGGCGGAAGGGCCAGTTACCGCCAAAGTCATAATGAGGGCCTATATCTGGCTGCAGCTTCCTTACTGACCAACCCATGCTCCCCGCTCTGCGAACAGATTTCTAGGGGCAGGGACTTCCCTTTCAGGGCCCTAGTTTTGACCGCCCAGTGGTCAGTGTTCTTAATGGCTCAGCGCATCTGGAATGGAAAGTCACCTATATAGGAACTGCGGCATCATTTCTGGTGCGGACGACGGAGGTGAAACTGATTAATGCCACCTACTAACACACAGGAGCACTGCTCACAAAAAACCTTCTGGATCCAATCTGTCGCCTTGGAAGAATTTAAAGGTAAGGAATCTGCAGCTAGACATAGGGCCTGATTACAACTTTGGAGGAGGTGTTAATCCGTCCCAAATGTGACGGATATACCACCAGCCGTATTACGAGTTCCATAGGATATAATGGACTCGTAATATGGCTGGTGGTATATCCATCACATTTGGGACGGATTAACACCTTCCTCCAAAGTTGTATAAGGTCCATAGTCTCTACCAGATAGGGTGTTACCGAAGGAAAGTAAATTGTTCTATTGCACATCTGTATATCTCACACCGTATCATCTACCACACTGCTACGCGGTGTAACCCACAACATGATAATCGCAACTCGCTGGTACCCATGCACAGCATCAAAACACTTCCCACATAGGATCAGAAAGACAACACCCTTCCAACCTTGACCATATGTGGAATAGCAGGCTGCCCATGTAGGTAATCACTTCAGTGCCCCACATAGGGGTAGTAAGCACTATGCAAATGCTGTAGTACAATACAATACAATGTTTAGCATTTGTGCATCATCACATTTTTTTTTGATCCTATTAAAATCTTAGTTTTCATCACACTTCAGAATTACGGAAAAAATGCACTTCTGTTTGGAGTGAGGGGTCACAAGACGATCAAGGCCTTCTGGGCCCCAGCTGTGGTGGTTGAGCAGCAGCCCACAGGGATCTCTACGAACTGATGCTTCAGAAGGCAGAGTTTGCAGCCTCCAGTCCTTGTCAGGTGATGAAGCAATTGCAGCAACTAGACCGGTTTGGGGTTCCCGCTTCGACAACGCTTTGGTTCCCCATTCAGCAGACGTGGCACCCAGTCACTTTAAAATGAGGTAGCATATTGGGTAATTTCACAATGGGATGCTTCTCATACAATCTTATGCGGAGTTTAACCAATACTGCTTAGAGAGTCCAGGGGGCGCCCTCTCAGAACAGGGAATTCCTGGATTGCTTTCTCATGTTTGCCAACTTCTTCTAGGTGCTCCCCATGCCGGGAACACAATGAGCCTCTCCTTTCTGGGCAGTATTTCCTCCTACAAGACAGGTACTCTTCTCCTCTCTCTCAGCAGGCAGACAGGGCTCCAAGCTTATTCAGGCAGATCCTTGCCTCCTCCAAAAGAAAGTAGTGGGTTCAGGTAATCCCCTCATGTGTTAGAGACTGGCTGCCAGAACAGGGTAAGTAATCCATTGTAGTACCTCTCTAAGGCACAGAACAAGTCCTGGACCTCACGTCATCATGGACAGACCTATACCTCTGCACAAATGCAAGATTAGCGCGATGTCAGGGCCAAAATAGAAGCCAGGATGCCAGATTGACATGCAGTCTCAACATTATGTGCTGCAAAACATTACCAAATGTATGCTGCCTCACTCATTCCCTGTGGCATGAACAACCATTTATTGACTATCTGCAAGATGGGTTTCTGAGCGCCTACCTATTAAGGACCCGATTCTGACCTTGGCGGGTGGGATACTCCATCACACATGTGACAGATATCACAAACAGTGCTCAATTTGTAAATAAAACGTGCCGGTGCTCAAAGCCCTCCTCTTAAACACCTGGCTGCTGCAATTAAATGTGTGAACAAGGAATACTGAGGCAGCGTAATCCTGAAGACACCCTGGGCCTCTTCAATCCCTTTAATGCCACTCCCTGTCCCTTCAGCTCACTCCTCCAGCTTTCTGCTTTCTCCCATTGTGATGCTTTTTCGATTTCTCTTCCTTAGTCTTTCCCATATGTGTCTTTTGCTCGCAGCAAATGGTTGAGGCAGAAGTATAAGCGCTGGCCCTCAAAAATAAGTGCCAGTGCTCAGCACCAGAAACAACAAGCACAAATTTAAGCACTGGTCACAAACCATTCATACATACCTCACAATTTAGGAGGAATGCCCCTTACATACCCATTTCAAAATACGATTTTATGCAGATCGGAAACTCCATTTTGCAATTCAAAAAAACTTTTCTGCATCACAAAATTGAGTTAGTACAAATGAAAAAGGGGTTTTGCATTTGCAAATCTTGGAAATTCGTCAGTCGCAAGGTTTGCTATCGCAAAAAAAACCACAGTACATTTGATGCTCGAGGAAGCCCTGGGAATCAGGTTTAGGTCTTTCCAAAATGAACACCGCATCAGCAGTGACGATCAATCACAAAACAAACTCTCCAGAAACAAATGGCTGGAAATTGAGTCCAGGGTGGTAGGTACCCAGCACTCTGACAGCAGCTGGGCGTGGCCGAGTCAGTATTAGGGCGGAGTCCTTCACTCGGTGAGCCAAGCTCTGGGTTGATGGAGACAGACAGATTTCCTTATGGGTAGAAAAAAGGCATGGAAGCAGCGCGATGCACACCGAGACCAGGAGAGCCGATTTTTATCTGATACCCACTATTGGAGAAAATTCAGTGGCCAGAATATAGCGCAAATTAAGGGTCTGGAGATGCAATTTCTGTATGCCCACACCCCCATCCCCTCAAGCCGCAGCAAACCAAATCCCTTGGCCAGGATCTGAAGTCTAAAAGAATTGGTAATAAATAGGATATTACCTTTGACCTTCCATAAAGCACTGTATTTGAAAGTTATTTGATTCATGTTTCAGGCTACATAGAAAAGAGTCAAGAGGCCATTAAAATGTGTACAAAAACTGCATAAGAAGGCCGTGCTTCTGAGAAGTGTCTGTGTGTGCAAGGGGAGCTGGTGGTCCATTGCCGCCCAACAATGGATCCAGATGCATCCCCCACGAGACGCAGAGTGCTGCTGGAGAGCCCAGCATGCTGGCATCCATCAGGGGCTCCTAATTGAATCTGCCCTCGGCCTGCCAAGGCCCGCGTATTGTCTGAGAGCGTAGCCTCTTCCAGATAAGTCATGTCACGACCTGTGTGTGCTGGCTCTGCCTGATACGCCCATGCACTAGGCCCGAACCCCATGCACTAGGCTTTCTATTCATGTAGCGGGAACACTGCGTTCCGGCTCCGAGGGCGGCTGACTCTAATACAGGGAGTGCAGAATTATTAGGGAAATGAGTATTTTGACCACATCATCCTCTTTATGCATGTTGTCTTACTCCAAGCTGTATAGGCTCGAAAGCCTACTACCAATTAAGCATATTAGGTGATGTGCATCTCTGTAATGAGAAGGGGTGTGGTCTAATGACATCAACACCCTATATCAGGTGTGCATAATTATTAGGCAACTTCCTTTCCTTTGGCAAAATGGGTCAAAAGAAGGACTTGACAGGCTCCGAAAAGTCAAAAATAGTGAGATATCTTGCAGAGGGATGCAGCACTCTTAAAATTGCAAAGCTTCTGAAGCGTGATCATCGAACAATCAAGCGTTTCATTCAAAATAGTCAACAGGGTCGCAAGAAGCGTGTGGAAAAACCAAGGCGCAAAATAACTGCCCATGAACTGAGAAAAGTCAAGCGTGCAGCTGCCACGATGCCACTTGCCACCAGTTTGGCCATATTTCAGAGCTGCAACATCACTGGAGTGCCCAAAAGCACAAGGTGTGCAATACTCAGAGACATGGCCAAGGTAAGAAAGGCTGAAAGACGACCACCACTGAACAAGACACACAAGCTGAAACGTCAAGACTGGGCCAATAAATATCTCAAGACTGATTTTTCTAAGGTTTTATGGACTGATGAAATGAGAGTGAGTCTTGATGGGCCAGATGGATGGGCCCGTGGCTGGATTGGTAAAGGGCAGAGAGCTCCAGTCCGACTCAGACGCCAGCAAGGTGGAGGTGGAGTACTGGTTTGGGCTGGTATCATCAAAGATGAGCTTGTGGGGCCTTTTCGGGTTGAGGATGGAGTCAAGCTCAACTCCCAGTCCTACTGCCAGTTCCTGGAAGACACCTTCTTCAAGCAGTGGTACAGGAAGAAGTCTGCATCCTTCAAGAAAAACATGATTTTCATGCAGGACAATGCTCCATCACACGCGTCCAAGTACTCCACAGCGTGGCTGGCAAGAAAGGGTATAAAAGAAGGAAATCTAATGACATGGCCTCCTTGTTCACCTGATCTGAACCCCATTGAGAACCTGTGGTCCATCATCAAATGTGAGATTTACAAGGAGGGAAAACAGTACACCTCTCTGAACAGTGTCTGGGAGGCTGTGGTTGCTGCTGCACGCAATGTTGATGGTGAACAGATCAAAACACTGACAGAATCCATGGATGGCAGGCTTTTGAGTGTCCTTGCAAAGAAAGGTGGCTATATTGGTCACTGATTTGTTTTTGTTTTGTTTTTGAATATCAGAAATGTATATTTGTGAATGTTGAGATGTTATATTGGTTTCACTGGTAATAATAAATAATTGAAATGGGTAGATATTTTTTTTTTGTTAAGTTGCCTAATAATTATGCACAGTAATAGTCACCTGCACACACAGATATCCCCCTAACATAGCTAAAACTAAAAACAAACTAAAAACTACTTCCAAAAATATTCAGCTTTGATATTAATGAGTTTTTTGGGTTCATTGAGAACATGGTTGTTGTTCAATAATAAAATTAATCCTCAAAAATACAACTTGCCTAATAATTCTGCACTCCCTGTAGATGCTCATAGCATTGAGGCAATGAGGTCATGAACCGGGGTGTAAGAGAGGAAATGGAAAAGCGAGCAGGACGGGGACCGTCGTGTTAGCAGGTCAAAGAAAATAATGATGTGTTTCTAGATAGTGCTTCATACCGCGGCCGCCGTTTCTCTGCGCTGAAAGCAACAGATGTTCACATTACCTTATTTAATGGTGTTGTAAGCAAAACATCATGCACAAAAGGTTTCCCCCACTGATGTCTTGGGTATATTTTTTATAACAAAAATAAAAAATAGACTTTATATATAATATATATATATATATATGTTTTAAATATAACTACATGTGTTGCTCTTATCTAATACAGTGGTACTTAATTTATCAACCTCGCAGTGATGATGGAGTCAGTCTCGACCCGGTCGAAATATAACCGTGTTTCCTGCAGGCCACCGCATAGTTCTTTGTTGCATTGACGTCGAATTAAGTATATAAGGTGAATAAAAACTACGAATATTCAGATAACTGCACTTTCAGTTCCAAGTCCTCATCCTATCCTCCCACTCTCCCCACACATATGCGTGCAGCCTCAAACTCTCAGCCCACCACCAACTGTCACTTACTGTTTTTCCTATATTTACTGCCAACAAACACTGCGTTTTAGAAACCAGGCACAGGGATTACCTAGACTTGGGTTTATTATTTACACGATTTTCTAAATTGCGAGTTTTTATTGTTCAAGTTGCTTGTTTGCTTTAGGTTTTTTCCCCATTGTGACTTCCCTTGGTTGTAGGGTTTGCATTTGCCTCAGCTGCACAAATACGCAAAAGAAGTGAAACATTGTTCGTCTAACATTGTTTACTTTTCTCAAAATCTCTCAAAATGTTTTTAGGTCGAGTGTGAAAGCCCTCTCGCCTGCTGTAATCTATCTGTGGGCTTTTAACCACTCCCACCGCACGCCCATCACTATTACTCGTTCGTGGACTTGCCTTTCAAAAATCCATTGTTATCATTGGTAGATGCTTTACGTTTGTCCCTCCTTAGCATTGACCCTGTTATATGGATAATTGCACATTTGCACAAGCGAACCTCTTTTTCCTTTTGTGTCTCTCCTTCACGCTTATGGTGTCCGTGTCCTTTGAATCAGCTTACTTATGTCAACTGTTTTACTTTTCATTTTCAATTTATGTGCCAGGAAAAGTCCAGTTAGGAATTTACAATGCTAATAGCTCTAACTCGAGCAATCACAAGACCCAGTGCATTGCAAATGCTTGTTTAAGTTGCAGTACTGCCCAGCTGAGTGTCATCCATTTTCTTGGTCGTCTGGCAAAGGGCCTTTTGAGCTGTTGGAATCCACTGAACTACTCATGCCTCCATCCTCTGGCCTCAGAGAACATGTTCTCCTTTCTAACAGATATCGATTTCTTCAAAACTATAGCTAAGGTGAAACCTTCAAACAACTTTTCCAATGTGATGCACAGAAATAGATGTAAGGAATTAGCCAAACACATCTTATCCTACTGGCCCATCCGATTGATACTCCACTTGTACAAAGAGTGTGCTTGGATGATCTGGGAATAGGACAAGTATAGCCTCATCTGAAGTATCCCTGAGCCAACTCCAGGGATCATAACTTCCGCCTCAGAATGAAGACTACCCCCCATAGGGACGGCGCTAGACAGTTGAGTAACTCTCAATTATCCCATCATATCCACATTAACATTCTTTAGACAATTTTCTATCATAATTTAGACAGCTTTGCGGCCAGTATACAGCTCTGTTGTTCATGATGCACTTCACTTCCTTGATTCTGGAAACTCTTGCCTATTTGTGCCTTTTGATTTATCTGCTACTTTTGATATAGTCAATCACCTCTCTCTCATAAACATAATTGAAGAAGAAGTGGATATTGACGGGGTAGTGCTAGACAAGATTGCCTCCAATTTGTTTTGGTTACGGTTGATTAAAATAGTTAACTCCCAGTCATAGTCTGCAACAAGGTGTCCCTCAAGGCAGCTTTTTATCTCCTTGTCTGTACAATCTATACATAGAGCCACTCTGTGTTATACACAGGACAAAAGGAATACTCTGTCACCAGTATGTTGATGATACATAGGTATATCCCAAAATTTCCACTCCAAATGATTAAGGGCGAGATTATGACCTTGGCGGAGGGGATTGCTCTATCACAAACATGACGGATATCCCACCTGCCGTATTACAAGTTCCATTATATCCTATAAAAATTGTAATAGAGACAGCGGGCTATCCAGCACTTTGTGACGGAATAATCCCTTCTGCCAAGGTCGTAATCAGGCCCTAAATCTGTTTCTCCAACAAAAGAAACAAGCAAAGATAGATTACTATCACTTAAAACTTGAACCCTTGAAAAAGTTTTTGATAATCTTCCCATGTTGCGTAAACTAGGGCTTTGGCATAGTTCTACAAGGTTTGCTTTCCCACCCACTGGTGGCACAGGTGAACTGCAGCACTGAATATGGAAGACATGTTATTGTAGCCCCGCAGAACCCCACCCAATACATTGTATTGTATTGTATTGTAATCGTATTTATATAACGCTTACTACCCCTGACGAGGCGTCGAAGCGCTTTTCGATGAGTAGCACGCTACTCTGGAACCCAACAAGAATTAGTGATGGATTAGTATCATTAAATAATGAGTACAGTTTTAGTATTATTATGAGTTAATTTGAGCCGCGGATATGAGAGTTTGTTAGTTAGATTGACTGGAGTAATGGAGGGGTGGAGGAGGAAAGAAATCCAGAAGTGTTAATTAGGAGTATATCCTTCATTTACTCAACCCAAAGGCTTGGGATGAGTAAAGAGGGGCGGAGAGGGAAGAGTATGTGGAAGGGTTAGGGAGAGCATAGTAGCAGGGTGAGATGAATGCAGGAGAATTTAGTAGGGTTGTGTGGGAGGTCACAGAGGTAGAGTGAGGTTTGGTGAGTTAGATGTGGAGGTGGAGGGAAGAGCTTAGGCAGAGATATTTAGGAGATGAAAGTGGTAGAAGGGATTTGGGATGAGTCAGAGTGAGAATGGAGGATAGTTTGATAGAGACATGACATAAGAGTGATGAGTAGAAAAGTGTGATAAGATGAGAGCAGGAATTCATAGATATCTAGTATAACAACCCAAAGAACCAGGAGCCATGCAATGATCCACGAACATGCCAAGCACAGAAACAACATATACACATACATATATATACACACACACACACACACACACACAAATACACACACATATGCACATACAATACATAATTAGAATCATGGGTAAAAAATACTTAGTCAGACAGGTTTAAAGAGTGTGTGTGTATTTTATTGTTATGACATAGTAGCAATACATATTTTCCAAAGAAACTATAAATAAATAGAAATATACATATAATCTGAAAAAAATATTTATCCACATAGGCATATGCAGTTCATAGTTGTTTGAAAAAGGTGGTTATGAAGGAAAGAGCCAACTCTTGAGTAGTTTTCTGAAGACAAGAAAGTTATCTGTGGCTCTTATAGTTGGGGGTAATGAATTCCATAGTTTGGCTGCTTGGACGGAGATGGATGTACCACCTATAGTCTTTTTCTTGTATGGTGGTGTTCTAAGGCGGGGTGCCAATCTTGAGCGGAGGGTTCTTTGTTGGATGTATTTGGTAATTTTCTTTCTGATAAAAAGCAGTCCTGTTCCATGTATAGCTTTGTGGGTGATACAAAGCAGCTTGAAAGTGCATCTTCTGGCAACGGCAGGGGAGATGTGGGCTTGCTGCTTTATATGTAGTAGTAGCCTGGCTGCGGAATTCTGGATACGTTGTAGTTTTTTCATAACAGATAGAGATGATCCATGGTAGAGGCTATTGGCATAATCCAGTTTGGATAGTACAAGCGAGATAGTAGCTTGCACCTTGTGTGGAAATCCGAGGTGGGGGAAGATGCGTCGTAAAGTCTTTAAGGTGATGAAGCTTGTGCGTGCTAATTTGTCTACTTGGGCATTCATAGTTAACTTGGAATCCATGGTGATTCCTAGGTTTTTAACTTCCTTGGATAATTGAGGAGGTGGTCCAAGATCGTCAGGCCAGACACACAGAGGGTCATAATTGGGGTCTTCTAATTTAAGTAGTATCTGTGTGTCATCTGCATAGTTGTAGCATGTGAGATGGAAATCATTGATCAGTTCTGGTAAAGATATCATGTAGATGTTGAAAAGCAAAGGTGAGATGATTGACCCTTGAGGGACCCCTGCTTTTGTGAAGTAGGGTTCGGACGAGAAGGGGGGTGAGTGGATGATATTTGCTCTTTTTTGAAGATAGGAAGTAATCCAGTCGAGAGCAATCCCTTGTATGCCTGCTTCGTGGAGTCTTTGAGTTAGGGTGTCATGGTCAACCGTATCAAAGGCAGCTGAGAGGTCCAAGAGAAGTAGTGCAGCAACTCCATTTCGGTCGACTGTGTTTTTAAGATCGTCCCAGATTGCCATGAGTGCCGATTCAGTGCTTCTTCCTGGGCGGAATACAGTTTGGAAGTCTGAAAGTATAGAATTGTCTTCAATGAATTGTGACATCTGAGCGAATGCTGCTCTTTCTATCAATTTGCCCAGGAAAGGTCCATTTGTGATTGGTCTGTAGTTGTTGGGGTCTTGCGGGTCTAGGTTTGTTTTCTTTAATAATGGTCATATGTATGCCTTTTTCAGGACTGCAGGAAAAGTTCCTGAAGTTAAAGTGTGTAACACCACTTAGTCAGGGAGCACAGACAAGAATGGAGGCTTTGAAGAAAGAGCTTGAAGCTCACTTACTCTGCGAGCTGGAGTGATGGCACCCAGAAAGACAGTTTGGAGGGTTTGGAGGATGCAGCGGGGCAGGGGGGGACTGGGCAGACCTCTGGTTCCCTGTCCCATGCCCACGTGAGATTCCGCATCCCCGGCCATGCAGCAGCTGAACAGCATGGGTGACACAGTGGCTGGGTTGAGGACACAACAGGGAGGCAAGGGGCAAAAGGTGGAGTGTTGGAGGCGAGGGGCAGTGGAAACGCCAAGGGACTGAGCCGTAGCCCGGGAGTCCTTGAATCTCTCCAAGGCCGGGTCCCCCTTGTCTTCAAAGAGACGGGAGCCATCAAAGGGCATGTCCATAATAGACTGTTGGACATTCCCAAAAAAAACATAAGTACGCAACCAGGCATGGCGCCTCAAGGTCACCGTTGTAGCAACTGATCTACCCAGAGAGTCGGTCGTGTCCAGCCCACATCGGATCGTGAACTTCGCCACATCTCTCCCATCGGTGACAGCTTGGGAGACGATAGCACAGTCCTCCTCCGGTCTCGGTGGCAGAACTTGTGCGACCGTATCCCACAGAGAGTGGGTAGAGCGGCCCAAAAAACATGCGATGTTCACGGACCACAGCGCGAGACTGGAGGAAGAAAACATCTTCTTCCCAAATTGTTCCAGCCTTTTTAAATTCCCTATCCGGGTGTGCGGAAGGGAATGCACCTGAGAAAGAGGAAGCCTAGATGACAAGACTCTCAGGCGTGGGGTGTTGGGACAGGAATTTAGGGTCGTTTGGGACGGGCCGATGGCAGCGTGCGATAGTCCTGTTCACAGGAGCCCCTTTGTTGGGTTTGGGCCAAGTACCCAAGAGGACATCGGTGAGGGCTTCATTGAATGGCAATGGCAATTGTGACTCCCTGTCAGGAGGGATAGTCAGAAATACTTTAGGGTCCACTCTGCTGATGGACACCTGCATCTCCAAACTCTCAGGTCACCTCAGCCTGGTCTTTGTTTTGAGGTTCAAATCATCAAAAATGTTTAAGCCGTCGTTCCCAGCTTCTGGTAATGACGACTCAGTGAAGTCATCAGGTCGCTGATTAAAATAATGATTCAATGGGGTCCCTAGATTACAATGATTCAGTGGGCTTCCACCACAGAAGTAAAAAGCTTAAGAACTGCTTTAGAGTGCAAACCGATTCACAATGAGCATTCTCAAAAATACTGAAAAGATTTACTCAATGCACTCCCCAGTAGGCAAATATTATCCCAATTCTCTCTGGGTGCAGATGCCACTCATGGTCAGCTAGATGGAACCTTCTGAGCACATCAGCCCTGACATCTAGGAAGCCTGCCTGATGGGTCGACAGCCAAGGAAGTCCCTTTGATCGTTTAGCCAGTGCCAGTGTCCGAGTGCCTTGTTTGTTGCGGTACCACACGGACGATGAAACTGTCAGTCACAACTTGCATAAGGCTGCACCTGATGGAAGACAGAAGCTGAGCCAACTGAAGGCAGAGGCTCTACTGAAGAGACTGCAAGTGCCAACAGGCAGCCTCAGAACCATCTGGGGTGGAACACAACACTGAGCGGGACAAACTGAGATAATTGGAATGTTCCAGACTCGCTGCAGGAGCGGAAAGAGTTTGAACACCCCACTGTCCAAAGCAGCTCCTGATAAGGGAATCCTATACTCGGGCTGAAGGTGGGATTTTGGCTTGTTAATTAAGAACCTCAGGAAGAAATGAATGGCAAGAATAGTGCCACCATATGCTGAGTGAAAACAAGAGGACCTGAAAAGGCAACGACCGAGTGAAAAACAGGAACTGCAAAGAACGGGACAGAGAGAGAATGTTGTAACCATGAAAAACCGCCTGCAAGACCCACTGGTCTGAAGTAACTGCACGTCAGATTGGCAGATAAAAATCTGTTCTGTACCCTACTGCCTGTCTGGTTCTGCTGAAGGAGGAAACAGCAGCTTGGCAGCGGAAGAAGATGAGGAAGAGGAGTGGCCTTATCTGCCATCAAACACCCACTTGGTGCCTGAAAGGGGCTGAAAAGGCCACCTCCAAATTTGAATTTTTGGTGCTGTTGATGGAATTTGTTGCTGAAGTTGAGATATTGCTTTTGGGTTACTAACAATCCCTGCAACGATATGATGGACATCGTTGTAATAGAAACTAACCAATTTCGTTATTCACAATATCACACACAAACACACACACACACACACTGCATTAAGAAGAACAGACACTTAACTAAAAAACATTTATTACAACAGGGCACATCTGTTTCTCAGTGCATCTAAAATGACTGCACAGGATATCATAAAAACAGCAAGAAAGCCCGTTGACAGTAAAGAGAATTAAAATGAATGTTTCTAAGATGGTTATAATGTCATCTAAAACCTACTTCTACGCATTACACTGAGAGCATTAAAAGTAGAGCAACATGTGCTCTCAAGTTTCTTAGATATAAGAGAGACACTGCATACTTGTTGACCGCAAAAGCTGTCATTATCAGCTGAGGCGTGAAGACAATGTTCCCTGCGAAGGGCAAATGCACTGGGGTAGCGGGCTTTCTCTAGGATTCAGCTTTATCAGCAGCAGGCAAGATGTAACATCTTTGAAATGCTCTGGCAGTAGGTGAGCCCATCGCTGGCAGAATCTCATGCTATAATCTGGGTGAAGGCCCTCTCCTAACAAGTGGCCTGGCTGCAGCCCTTATATACTAAATCTTAGCAGAGATTGGAATTTCTTGACATAAATTTAGGAATGTCTGACAGATTATGTGCATCAAGGTGTGCGTCCCAGATGTTTCCCTATGAACATATAAGGTGAAAGGTAATCAACTCAGACTACACTTTTGTGGTTAGATGTCTCTATTTGTCCTTATTTGATATGGACATGGTGGAAATAGGCACTTGTCCCACACTGATGTAGCATCAGGTATTATATGTATGTCATTAGCTAAATTACTTGTCATTTTCACGGTTCTTAAAATGATAAGGTCAGATGACATCTGTGTCAGTGGCAGACATGACAGTTAGTGTGCATAAATTGAGAAAAATGGCGACTCCCACTACCTAAATTTGAGAAGTTGGCGACTTCCATTACCTAAGATGAATTCAGGACCTACTTGAAAATGGAATCAGACCTTCGGACTTTATGTCACCCAAAAAAATCCACAATACCTGTGCAATCATGAATCTATTCCTGTAGTCCCCTGGACTGTAAACTCTGTTATTGATAATGCAAAATCTTTGGATTTTTATCCTCGACATCTGGCTCAACATATATGATCTCAAATTATTAAAAAGGCTTGGAGCGCGCACTACCAACATAGATTGCTTTTGGGGTATCGAACAGCTTAATCCTGAGTAAGACTTGAAGATCCTATTGCAAACTCTCATTCACTCTACATCGAACTATATTAACTTCCTCTCATTGGCCTTTAACATTGACAGCTCGCGACACTTAGGGCTGTGTTATATGTGCATCTCTCTTTGTTTCTGAATACATGACTTTTTTCACCATTACTCCTGTTCTTGTAACCATACAATGGCTGCATACTTAAGCCAGTGCTTAATTTAAGAGGGACTACATCACGCACAAAGCCTTACACATGTCTATACTGATCTAATGGCTAAAAACTGATAATTTCTGGTAGCCAACAATGTTCACGGAGTCAACATTCTCTTCTTCTTCAGTCTTCAGCATTCAAAATAGAGCAGGGCATGAGTCACTCTAATGGTACGGAAATCTAGAATTTGCATTCTCCACCTTTATGCACCATTCTCGATTTTGCTTTTAAGGAACAACTAAAAATCTGATTTTTACAAAGCTTTTTTGACTGCATTCAGGAATAATTTCTTGTCTTCTTATATCTATGACCTAATTGCTGTTACCCCCTAAATTATCCTCCTATTATACTCATCACACTATTGTTGCTCCTTTAGTCTTCATCCGTAGTGTCTTCGCCAGTGGATGCTAGTTCCACCTTCATGTCTGTTCTTTAATACAGTACATGTCCTTCTGTATCTACACCGGTGGGTTACTTTATGAAATTGATATTGGTTCATTGTAACGCTATCTTACACTCTGGGGCCAAGTTATACAAGACTACATAAATAAATAAATTCTCAGACAAATCAACAAGCAGGACTAGTCTTTTTAGTTGCTGTTTTTGTCTGTGTTGTTACCACGTTGTTTGATGCTGTGACGGTCAGGAACACAGATCTCATACAAACCGAGATCATTTGTAGCCCTTCCTCTCACAAATGAGTCTGATATTTCATTTGATTTAAATTTACAAAGCGCAAGATTACCCAAGGGCATCAAGGCGCTGTGATTACGGCTGACCAGTGACATAATAGTGTAGTAAACCATACCATCCTAGTAAAAAAAGTACTATAAGGTGTAAAGCCAGGGTTTAAGTCCTTTCTAAAAGGAAAATGTCCAACGATCGCAGTCAGGGACTTGGGGAGCGCGTTCTAATGTCTGGCTGCTGCAACTAAGAAGGCTCCGTCTCCTGATCTCTTCTTCGGGACGCTAGGCATTGAGACCAAATTGCGATGGCCTGAGTGGAAATTTCTGCCTGGAATATAATGATGAAACATATCTTTAATCCCAGCAGGACTACGATGATAGAGCGCCTTGCGCACAATACAAATAGCCTTGAACATGATGTGGTTTCTGACAGGAAGCCAGTGCATCTCACCCAACCCTGCAGCAGCTGACTGGTGCTTGGGAATATCCAACACAGCTCTAGCAAGGGCATTCTGTACTACCTGCAATTTTGGTTGGGTGCCAGAGATGACTTCCATGTAACGAGAGTTACAGTAGTCTAACCTAGACGTGACTAAGGCTACAACAACCTGTTTCCGCACAGTTATAGCAAGGAACAGAAACATTTTGTTTAGCCTCCTTATGAGCCAAAAGGAAGTTGCCACCGTATTATTGGCCTGACCAATCAGAGATAGCTGAGTGTCTAAAGTAACCCCACCTAGATTGTCTGGCCACCAGCTACCATTTCATTCCAGATTGAGGTTTGCATACCTAAAAGCAATACCTCTGTTTTCTCCCCATTGAGCTTAAGGAAATTACATTCCATCCAATCGTCCACTGCTGATATACAGTGAGAGACGTTGTGCGCAGTGTCTCCCAAGTTACTAGGGATCGACACAATAATATGGGATCATCCCTAGTAATATCATATATATACATTCAGCCCAAAAGTCTTTATGATGGCCGCAAGAGGAGACACATACAAATTAAAAAGTGTGGAGCTCAAGGAAGAACCCTGTGGCACTCCACAAGGTAGGGAGAACACATCTGAGTAGAACTGGTTTAACAATACTCTCTGGGAGCGGTCAGTGAGGAAGAAAGACAGCAAGGCTAGAGCCTGATCCTTAATACCTACATTTTAGAGGCATTTAACAAGCAACAAGGGGGAGATGGTGACAGAGGCCAATGGCAGGTTGAGAGAACCAAGGCAGCGCCCTGCTCCTTGTCCACAAGCCACCTAATACACTCAGTAGCAGAGACCAAATCAGTTTTGGTGCTCTGATGTTTACAGAAACCGAACTGCGGTACGTTCCATGGAAGAGCAACGTGGGTTGCCCACACAGCCCTATGTATAGGTGATACACCATATATGTTGTCCTTAGGCGCTTGGAGGCAAAATGTGTCAATGTTTGTCAACTGAAGTCCCTGAACACCTTCAGCTTGTTTATTAAATGCTCATGAGATCTTTCGTGATGCTTTCCACTCATCCTCAATGCTCCATCCACAACTTCATCGGTGGTGCCGGTGTCCTACTGAATGACCTTCATAGTCCACTTTGTGTTGTACTCTTTCAATGCTGAGTGGTCGAAGTAGCCCTCAAGAGATTCCTTGGGACATACTTTCACTTTGCTGGAGGCTAAGCAGAAGTCTGTCCCTTTGGAAAGATGCTATTTGGAAAACATTTCGGTCATCAGACTTTTCAGACTCAGTTTTCATTGGCTTCTTAGACACATAAACACCTGTGCCTTCAGAGCAGAACGGTACGACACCTTATTGGTGCAGCCTTCAGCCCATAATGTTTCCCTCACGTACAATTTAAGGGGTTGGAAAATGCAGCTTATATATATGTCTCCCCCCTAAGGAAGCTTGGAGATAAGGACTGCAGGCTGAGGAAGAGACATACATGTTTTTCTTCGGTGTGTGTGGAATTTGTAATCCAGTAGTGGAATTAATCATTTTTGACACTGAAATTTGCTGATTTTTCTGTCCAGATACATCACAGATTAATTTGCCCACAAAATATTCTTCAGAAAAATAATTTGTTTGGTAATTATTTTTTGGGATATCTAGTTGGAAAACTCCAACAATCTTGCAAACGCGTACGCCTCAAATTTTATATTGGCAATTATATAGTGTAGAATACATCTGAAACGAAAGGTATGAGTATTTATTATTATTTACTATTATTATTATTATTATTGGTAGTAGTAGTAGTAGTAGTAGTAGTAGTGTTAATTATCTTTTTATCATTATTTCTTATAGTTCACCTTGGGGCTGCAGTTATGTCAAAATATTCCCTTAAATGAAAAAACTATTTTCTGAATTGGTAGATTTAACTGCTGCCCTTGATCATGAGAATGTAACATTTTGACTGTTCTAAGATTCTATTTTATTAATAACTGTGTGGGAAAACATGCATGTGTCAATGCTGATCGTGTGAAAGAATGAGCATTACATTTTCCATAAAGTTTCACATAGGAAGTTATGATGCTCATTACATTGGTGTTAGATAACAAAACATTTTACTGGTACTAATGTTCACGTATAATGATCACGAAAGTGATAATTCGCCAACTATATTGGTAGTTCCTAGAAAGGCCATTTAAATATGGCTGTGCAAACTTAAAATTATTTGTCAGGACTGGAGGCAGGAATTATGCTGTTTGCCCTTTGTTTCCCACTCATCAGCATTAGAAAAAAAATTATCTTCTACTTTCTTTAACTACAATAGCACAGTACAACAAGGAAAAGACAAGAAGGTCCCTGAACACAAGAATGCTTCAAGGGCATTGATGTTTCCTCCAATCACTGGACTGCTCCCTACATATTGGCCTTTTTCCTTCTCTGTCCTTGCAGTTTTCTTCCTGCTTTGAATACAGATAAGCGTCTTTTGTTCTTCCCTTGCTCGCTTGTAAAACACGCTCACTTGTAGTTTCATTTTACAAGCATTCCATGGTTCTAGCAATTGCATTGTTTGCATTGTTTGTGGATTTCTTTCTCTTCAGGTGAAGCGTCTCGTGGGGCATTGTATCAGTTTCTTTGTGACCCGTGGATCCAGGTTGCACTCACTCTGCAGCGGTGTAGGCCCCCACACGCTCATTAGGATGCAGATGCTCTCAGTTTCCTTGACATACAACTTTCATGTGCACCCAAAGCGTAAATATGGGCGCAGCCAATCAGATCAAGAGGCCTACTCCATGATCTTCTAATCTCCATGGCGGACCTTTGCACATCTCGGATTGCTGCAGTGCTGCTTGTAAAGTGCAAATTAAGCATTAGGCTGTGAGAGAATTTCCTACTGCTGGGCTTGGTTCCTGGCTTGATTTAAAGGCCTCATGACTCATCAGGGCACAACACCCTTATTTGTCTCTTCATGGGGTGGGTCCACAGTACTTATCACCAAAAGAGGCAATGATAATAGCTCTAAGCACATCACTACTTTGACTAATTCCATATATTACTCAAGCACTTCTTTCAAGAGGAGACCATCTATGAATTTGTACTAGAAGATTCCCATTATGCTGAGGATATTCTACCTGATGTATTCGCTTCCTCCATTAAAAAGGTAGTCTCAGAGGGCAACTGCTGCTCCTGGCAGTGGCTCACTCAGATCTATAGAGGCTCATGAATCCAGGGAGCTGTGGGCACCATCAGTCCTTCTGGCTTTAAGTTGAAACACATGAGATATGACACTAAACATATTGAGCTTTTGAGTGCCTCAGAGAGGAATTTGTGAACCTTTCCAGTTCTCAGGCTCTGGTTACGCCCACTAGAGGGGCAACGAGGAAGGGGATGGGCCAGCATTGGGTGGTGATGTAAAGAATAGCACAGGTTCAGACACCTAGGGAGCTTCTGAGTTGAACTCTGGCTCCATTATCTAGAGGCAGTGGCCCATAAGATAGAAATCTGGTTTCAGAGCGCCCATATGGCTCTGACTTGCTGGAACTCTACCACCCATTCCATCATAGTTCCTCCAACTAGCCTCCTCCAGACAAGGTGGCCCAATATGTGGACACCAGGATTCACAAAACCCCTAGCAAGGAGGTTAGGGGCTGACTGAGAACCACTGTGGCCACTTGTTTTCTTCCAGTATCAATGCAAAATTGTAGCAATGGAGTTTGCAGAGTTGTACTCCAATCATCATTCATCCAGTCAAGTGTGCATCTCCGAAGGTTGTGGAGCGATCTTTTTTAGTGGAGAAAAAAGGTCAAAGAGTTCCACCCAGTGAGCAATCTCCAGGTGGTCAATGGCTGGTTGATCTACAGACATTTCAAGATGGAGAGGATCAACCTCCTTTGAGATCCTTTTAAAGAACCACTAGATTGTCATTGATCCAGATGACTTTCCTTTGGCTCCTTTGCTATTGTGCGTTACAGAGGTTGAAGGTTCTCCATCTCCTGAAGGGATGGCTGGGCTATTCTCATTTGTTGTTCCTGATTTAGGAAGATAGGGCTGAGCTCCAGTGGTGGTTGGGCCACATAGAGACCTAAAATTGCAGTGCAATTTTGGGGAACACCCCAGACACCATTACAGAGATGGACACCAGCCGCCTTAGGTAGGGCTCACACTGTGGAGATATTTCTACTCAAGGTCTGTGCTTGACAGAGGAGCTCCAATTGCACATCAGCTTGAGCCTTTGGCTAGGTCCTTCATGGTGAGGCTTCTGACAAAGGATAAAGTGTTGTGCTCTTCTATGGATGAACGGTATTTTGGCCGTCAGGTACATCAACCATCTTAGAGTATCAAATCCAGATTGTTGGAGGAGCTAGCCAAAGGATTTTGGCACTTATGTCTAGACAACCAAATCTCTGTGCTTGTCTAGAGTAACTCCCCGGAAAATCAAACATGGTGGTGGATTGTAACTCCAGATACCTGGAGGATGCCAGTCACTGGATGCTGGGTCCAGTGGTGTTCTAGGGGTTGTTGGACAGATAGGGTCCTTGTGTGGTAGATGTTTTTGCCCCTTGCCTCAAGCATCAGTTAAATGTATACTTAAGTTGGCTGCTGGATCTGTGAGCCCTTGCGGTTGAAGCTTTCCTTCAGGATTGTGAGAAACAAAGCAATTATGCTTTCCCCGCCCTCTGTGGTTATGAGCATGGCAGCTCAAGCAAGGAGGAATAGCTGGTGTTGGTGGCACCTTTATGGATAACCCAGGTTTAGCTTCCAGTTCTTTTGTGTGCTTTCCTGAAACGTTCCCATACTTCTTCCCTTCAATCCAAATATTCTGAGTGATGGTAAGGCCAACCTGACTGATAAAAGAGGATTTGCTTCACCTCTTGGTGTGGCAGATTTTAAAGGTTTTAGGTTGATCTCAGGCTTTTTGGATCAGGCTGAGCTCCTTATACAACAAGCCTGATCAGACAGAACCAACAGTCCTTACGTTCACAGAAGTTGTAATTTGTACTTTGTCGTAATGTCACTTATAAAGAAAATATAAATAAGAGAAACAAAGTAGAAGAGAGAGAAAAATGCTAACTTTTTAATATTCTGCTGAGTGGGAACAATAAATGCGATAGATCATAATCCTTGCTTCCGTGTCTTTAATAAAATTGAAAATATCTATTACTTCAGCTAATAATTTATTATTCTCTGGTTTACAAACTTCTTAACTTTCACAAACTTTCAGTGTGTTACCTTTGCTATGAATGAACTTTCTTGCAAAAAAAATTTCCCTATATGATTTTATCCTTCAAACAGACTTGCACATGAGAAGTTTCTCAAAAATAGTAGGTTTTGCTGTTTTTATTTCCTGCAGAACCTACATTTTGCTAGATTTTACAACTGGCCCTTCATCTACTTTGTGAGTTCAGATAATTTTGTAAAGGAAAACAAATCATAACTTTAGCAAAACTCAGCTTCACAAATGTCATTCCTCTTAAGCAGGACTTGCGGAATTTGTCTGTCCATGTTTTTCAAGATGATGATCCTAGATCCAGATTTTAGGAGTACTTCCTGCATTTTATATATGGGTGTTTTTTTATTTGTGGATTCTGGGGGAAGTGCATCTTTTGCCCCGGTGTGTGTCTAGTGTAATACTAAAGGTATGTCTAAGTGGCTTATTAATTGTACCTGGCGATATATAGTGCTTCTTGATATTTTCAGGGGAGCTAGAAAGTATGAGCTTGGATGTACTATTATTCCATTCGCAAAAAGTGGTTGCAAATTGTGAGTGGAACAGTTGTTTTGTGAAATGACCTATACATTGAGGTTGATTCATAAAATAACAAATCACAGAGATTTGCAGAACAACTTGCCAAATAATATTCATTAGCCATGTCGCAATTTGCAGCCCCTTTGATAGGCTGCATTCATGGGAATGATGGCCTGCAATGGATCAAAGACCATCAACACAATGACTGCATTCCAGAACTGGAAACCTATTTTTGTAGAACCGCCCATGTTCCTTAAAGGAACATCTATTTAAGTTAGTGCTTTTTCTACCTTCCAAACATGCAGGTTAAGGGTCCAATATGTTGCAACACTTTATATAAATACCTACATGGCATGTGAGTATGCTTACATCTCTCAGTACATTATTTTTTGTACTCTCTGGAAGGAACACTTTTCTGAGTTAATTACAGTGCATTTTAGCATAATCTCACACCTTTAAGCATCATATTAATAGGTATGGCTATTCCTATTCAGCTCCTTGAGACCCCTTGGGTGATTAGCCGTGCTTCACAAATCCTTGAATGATTGATTGATTGTATGGCTATCACCCTGCTGGCCATAGCCTACACCCATTAAAAATATTTTGTTATAGCCGAGTGTTGTGATCCACCAATAGTGATGGTGCTACTGGGCAGAGTGGTGTGCAAAATACAATTGTAATTGTAATGACATAGTGCCTAATACCGGGCTCTGCCATCTACCTAAGCCATCACCAAATGTCAGATCGGCTCTATTCAGTAAGAGGCGTCAATGAGTGCACCATCCATCATGCCCTTGAGGCACGGAAAAGTCCCTCTGATAACTACCATGGGCTAGGGCTAGCCTGACGAGGGGGCTTAAACGCTCTCTCCACTCACTAAACACCCACTCCATCTGCTGTGCAAAAACATTTCCACCTGACTCTCCAAGGGGATGGCCCAAGAAATAGAACGGGTTGGTAACATAGTTTACTTTATTTTACCACCTGGTCAAGTCAAACAAGGGAATACTTGTCCCTCCTCCACATACATTTACTACTTGGTGGAAACTAATTCTGCTCACATTGAAAGTAAACTCTTTATTTTTGGGGTGATCTAGAGGAATGGTGGTCCTGAAAGAAAAAGATTGTCCCTGTGGAGAAAAAATAAAAATTGTACAAAATATACAACATTTCTGCCATGAAGACAGACCACTACAGTAGTACACCAGGAAATCTTTGATTTGTGTAGTGTTCCATGATTTACACCCTGGGACGTGTAAATCCATGAAGCGCTCATGTACGATGCACAGATGTATAGATTTTCTGTGGAATACACAAAAGGTGATGAGAGGATGCTACCAGTAAGTCTAACTAACCACTGGCAATCGCTTGGAGTAACATACCAACCCATCATTCTTTTACCCACCATGCCACTTCAGATTAGACCCAGCCTTATGTAATTCAGTCTTAACCAGGAGTGGACGGAACTTGCTGAGCTTCACTTCGCGGAGTTCTGTAGAGTTACATAAAAACTTTGTGAGATTCCATGCAGTCCCTCCAAACTGGAAAATATGCATGTCGCACTGCAGTTTGGTGGCAGTAGCGAAAGCAGCACTGAAAACTCTGCATGAGCAGCACCATGCAGCGCACAAGAGTGTGCGGCCATTTGAGTTGTTTTTGCTCGAGTAGAAAATCTACTTGAATGGCAGCAAATATACTCAACGTTAGAAAATCGGGCAAGGGGATTGCAGATCTAGCTCGTCAGCTCTCATTTCTGGTGCTTCACAGTAAAACCAATCGGCTACGCTGTGATTGGCAGAATTTCGCCGGAACTCCAAGTCTCCAAATTCTGCCAATTCTGGGGTTCGAATAAAACATTCCACCCACCACTGGTCTTGACCCTGAGCCAGTAGAAATAGCGCAGCCCAAACTGCTAAGCCAGGTCTTCTTTGAACTGGAACAAAAGCAACTGAAGAACGGTTTCACAGTAATTGTGGCACAGTGAGCAAGGGACCCACATCTGGATGTACCCTTGGTCATTTGAGAGCGGTACATCAAACACACAAAAGATGGTGGGAGGATGCTTGCAACTACTAGCAATTGCTCAGGGTAGCATTCCAACTCATCATTCTTTTGCCCACCATGCCACCTCAGATTAGATCCAGCCATATGCAAATCAGTAATTACCCTTCTGCAATAGGAACAGTTCAGTCTGAACTGCCAAGGCAGGTCCTCCCTGAACCAGAAAATAAGGAACCCGAGACCGGTTACACCCTGATGAGGCTCTTCAGTTGGGTGAGGCTTGGTTCCAGCGGCACAGTGAGCAAAGGACCCACGTCTGGGCTTACCCGTGGCGATTTAGGGCACTATATCAAACACACAGAAGGTGATGGGAGCATTCTGTGAACCAGCCCCTACTAATTCCAGAAGTAATGCTTATTTTAATAAATTAGCTCCCAAGGGTAGCCGACATAGGGATAATTTAAATGCACATCACTTTTCTTTACCCTATCACAATGTGCAGCTTTTGTACATAATGTCAGTTTCAGTGTTCAAGGTTATTAGCGTTGTGATGCACAGAATATGAGTGAAATTCATTTGCTTGGACTTGGCAAGTAAGTACCAGTCCCTAAAGGTTGCTATAACTCTTAAAACTGGACACGCCACATCACCTGTGCTTCACCCCTCTCGCACCTGAGTATTTGATACATATTGAGTAACACTGCTCTGTCAATCAAAGAAGCTTTAGACACTGCACCCTGTAGTAAGTCATCGTCCATGCCCAGGACAGACTTGCAGTTTTTCCGTATTGATACCACAGCGTGCATGACAAACCATTTCCACATTAATGGAGTATACGGTAATCCGCCAGCAGATACCCGCCAAGTCCCTGGCTTGATACCTTTTACAAGGGCTATTAAGATGTGACGTGTTCTCAGTGCTATTAAATCGTCTTTAATGCAGTCACTGACTTAGTTCCAATACCTAATAGGTGTTTTAATCAGTGCTAGGAAAGCTTGGCAATCAGCACTGCACAAATGTACTTAACGTTTCCTTTAACTCAGAAGTGTGTTTCGTTTCCTGACACTAAGCTTTATTTTTTGGCACCGTTGCACTTCATCGTGCTTTATTGTTAAGCCCCAGAGAAAATAATTTTCAGCAGTGCTGCAAGCACGCTGCTATCCTTGATAAGCATTAGGCCATATGGTCACGTGTGTGTGTGTGGATACACTCCGCGCCGAGGTACCAGCATAGATAGCATCGAGTTTTTTCTCTTCCATTTGACCAGACTGTAGCGCTTATTTACAGTTTGGCGTCCAGGAGCTTTACCAAAAACAAGGTGCAGTTACTTGCTCGCCAAGGTTTCCCCGCATGGTGCCTGATCAGCAAAACTAAGGCCCTTGAGGTGAGCCGCCATTGTGGCCGCGCTGCTGACAGCACATAGATGTGGAGATCTCTAAAAATGGCGGCCTGAGCAGCAGAGTTTATCCACGGACGTCAATTCACCGAGATGCCAGGGGTGGCGGAAGTGACATCACACGCCCTTTGACCTCCACTTTCGCTTACACACACATACTTACACATCCACACACATTCACACACTCTCTCACATAAACACACTTTCGCCCACAAGCGCGCACGCAACATACATTTCAAAGCATTTTTTAACTTAACTCAGCTGCCATGGAAGGGTATATTCCTGCTAATTGTACTCCACTTTTATGACACTAGTGAATCTTACATTATTATTCACTATTAGTGTGATAAAAAAAAAAATTGACAGGAAACAATGAGAGTGAAGCCCCAACCGAATGACCAGCTGCCACTGTGTTCCTGGCACTGAATTTGCCACCTCTGAGGCCAGGGGTCGCAAAGGCAGTGCCAGGGGCAGCAAAGGGCAGACAGGGGTCGCAGATGCGACCCCTAAATGACATCCATGAGTTTATCCCTCTGCTAATGTAGCAGAAGGGGGTACATCCCGGTAAACTGTAAATAAACTCCGATTCTGAGCAAAATGTTATTGCTATTGGCCTCAGTTACATGATCTGTCAAAAACTGGCAGAGCTTAGAGGCGAGTCCGACTGTGCAATGTTTGCAGATTCAGCCATTGAAGGGTGGAGGTCAGAAGTATCCTCAAGCGTGTAAAGCCTTTATTTGGAACCAACACCACTAGACAAATTGTTGCGTGGTTTTGACCATCCTCATGAATGTGTTTTGGGGGATATAGGGGAGTCTATAGGGAGTTTGGGAAGATTCTGTAGGAACACCACGTGCCTTAAGTAGGTTCTTACATTTCACTCATTTCTAAATTACCAAATGGATACTTCTTTAACTGTTTTGTACCCTGTCCGGTTAGTATCTGTAAGACCTGGGGTTACTGGTTGAGGGGCATAAAAAAGCATAGGCATAAAAAGTTTAAATTTTTCTCTCTCTTCTACTTTGTTTCTATTATTTATATTTTCTTTATATGTGACATTACGACAAAGAACAAATTACAGCTCCTGTGAACTTAGGGACTGTTAGTTCTGTCCGACCGGGCTTGCTGTGTAAGGAGCTCAGCCTGATCCAAAAAGCCTTACTCAGGAAGCAACCACCGTTCTTGTTTGGGTGAGGCACAAGAAACCCCACATTAATCTGTGCTCAACCCTCTGATAGCTTGGCACAGAGCAGTCAGGATTAACTTAGAGGCAATATGCAAATTATGTGTGCAGCATTTCAAACAGTAATAAAATGAAAACATACCACAAAGGTGACCACACACCAGATTAGAAACATAGAGTACTTTTTAATAAATAAAACAAGACTAGAACAACAAAAGTCCATCCCGTAGCACCGGAGATATGCAAGTTTAAACTGAAAATAGCACCAGAAAGCACCAAGTGCCAACTATGGATATCTGGTTGAGCTGGAACAGGGCGAAGTCACAAGTCCACACTGACCCCAATTGAGTGCGGGCCAGCTACAGGACCCATTTAGGCCTGCTGAACAAGAGTACCTTAAATCATGGCTGCGAAGTGGTGCGAGGTCCTGCATCAAGGTTACATCGTGCAGCTGAAGTGATGCTTCAGTTCTGGGGAGCTGCAAAGCTGCGTTGCGTGGTCCTGCATTGGCTTTGAGGAGGCTGTCAATAAGGGAAGCTTATGATGTGAAGTCCAGCGACGAGAATGTGTTGCGCAGACGTGATCCTGCATTGTCATCGAGGCTGCAGCTGCCGAAAGGTTTGCAGTGCGAGAACCTGCGTTGAGGATGTGTCGCACAGCAGCAGTTCAAATGGGCTGTAGTCTGCGAGGTCGATGCGGAGTCCTTGTACTGGGAGAATGCTCGCAGCAGCATCGGCTCTGCTCGTGGTTGTGCTGCGCAGCAGAGGAGATGCATTGGTTCTGCTAGAATCACAGATCTGCTGGCATAGCACCTTTACGCCCTCTTCCAGGGGTCCAGAACTGGAGTGACACCACTTGTCAGAAGTCTAGTCTTTGGAGTCACTCTAGTGGTCTTGGGTTCAGGTTGCTGGTCCAGCCTTTCTCACCCAGGCAAGAGTGCAGCAGGTCAGCACAGCAGGCATCAATCCTTCAAGGCAGCAGTCCAACTGAGTGGCAGTCCTTTCATGGGCACAGGAAGATCTTCTTCCTGACAGAGTCTTCCACAGGTTTAGAAGTGTACTGAGGAGCTGGTGTCTGAAGTCCAATATTTATAGCTGGTGCCTCCTCTGAAGCGGGAGAAGCTTCTAGAGGTTTCCTTTTGAAGTTCATAGGTTTCCTGCCTTCTTTACCCTGGCTCTCGACTATCTACACGGGGTATGCAATCCTTTGTGTGAAGGCAGGACACAGCCTATTCAGGTGTAAGTAGGGCTGTGATCAGCCTTCCCATTCTACCAGTAATCACCTCTCCAGGCACACCTAAGCTCTCTATGTTGTATGACTGTCTATGAGGAATACAAAAAGCCCAACTGACAACTATACCGAGTTATGTGAACCAGAGATAGGCTGCAGGCTGTAAACAGCTAAGGAAGGAAAATGCCAACTTTCTAAAAGTTTCATTTTCAAAATTGTAAGTTAAAATCCGACTTTACCATAAAAAATGATTTTTCATTACAACTCCAACGACACCAAACATGAACAGTTTAGCTATTCCCATTTGGAAGTGACAGCTTATTAAATGTAATAAGGTAACCCCACTGTTATCCTATGGGAGAGCTGAGAGGTAGGCCTTGCAGTAGTAAAAAACAACAAATGTAAACACCTTTCATTATCGGGACATGTAAAACTTAAAAATATATGCCCTACTTTTTAAATATATTGCATCCAGCCCTTCGGGCTGTTTTAGGGCATACCCTGGGGAGACCTGTATGTATTAAAAAGGAAGGTTAGGGCCTGGCAAAGGGTTGATTTTGCCAGGTTGAAATGGAAGTTTAGACCTACACACACTGCAATGGTAGACCTGAGACATGTTTAAAGGGCTGCTTTAGTGGGTGGCAGAACAAGTGCTGCAGGCCCACTAGCTACATTTAATTCACAGGCCCTGTTTACATGTAGTACCAGTTTGCTAGGGACTTATAAGTAAATGAAATACTCTACGGGGATACGCCAATGTTAACATGTTAAAGAGTGAGCATGTGCACTTTTGTCACTGGTTAGAAGCGGTAAAGCAGACAGAGTCCTCAGGCCAGCAAAAACAAGAGCAGCAAAAATGAAGAAGGAAGGCAAAAAAAATTGAGAAAGACCCCCTGAAGACTGACAGGTCCAACAGTATCAAATTAAACATTATTTTTAGGTTTTTTTCTTTAGCGTCAATGCTCTGTATCATGGAGAGTGCTGCATTATTCATATGAAGACATATCCCACCACTGTAGTTTTTCTACTTTAGACTTTGCAGGCCAGGAAAACCCCAAACATTTTATGTCCAATCAGGCTTCAATCCCTACAGCCATTCATATTACTATGGAGGATAAAAACTGACAGAAAAGGTAGAGTCATGTATGATCAGAACGTAAATGTGGAGTGACATAAAGGCTTAATATGTGCATTTGAATAATTTTTTGCTACCAATTGTGTGATCCCATAGTTCTTCTGACATGTGGGCTCCCTTTACTATTGTTTGGTTGTCCCTAATCGGATCCAGTTCTGCAGTGTGAATGGTTGTTGATACCCATCCTGTCCACCCGCCCCTCAATCCAGAATACTAAACAGGATAATAAAAGAGAATTAATGGGGCAAAAGGGAATGGGATAGAGAACAGTAGTCTATCTCTGAATCTCATTTCTTCCACTTCATTAAAGACAATTGGATTGAATTAAAATCCACCCATAGGTCAGTGCAAACTAAGTTAATAACCTACTCTCCATTATATACTAATTCATCTCTTCCATCTTCACCTCTTTCTCAAATGACTGTTCTCCAATAACATTATGTTAACTGTAAATTGATTCATTCTATCTGAAGTCGTTACATTCTTAAATAATGATTATCAATGTTTCCCGCCATTATTTAATATTTTACAAATAGCATCAAAGTTCAACACAAATGAACTACTTCATTGGGTTGAGCAGTGTTCCAAGCATCCTTAATAGAATTTGCTACCCTTGAAAAATTATATAGCCTCACCTCATAAACTCATAAAAAGCACGTAATGCTCATAGTAATAATTTGGAGCACCATACAAAACTTTGTCGCATGACAAAATAAATAGGTAAAATTGTCTGCAAACTTGATCATCACTTGAAACAATCAAGTAAAGGCTATTTCAACCACACAAGTAGTCTCTTGTAGATCAGGAAGTAAGTACTTGAAGACCTACAGTATCCAGCTTAAGCTTGTAGCATCAGCTTGTCTAGTACTCTGAAGATTTCAAACCTCCTAAGCTACAAATGCTAAAACTGACCAAGAACTGGAAGCTACTACAAAAGTTTTTTTCCCTAGAACACTAATCTGCACCTATCCTCATTTTTTCTTCTAATGTGGCTGCCTAGACACTGTTGTGGATGTGTGTGGAGCATTATGCATATGTGGTGGAGTACAGTGTTGCTTGTATCATTCTGGTTTCATTCTGCGCAGGAGAGTGGTTAGCTTTATGTATCTGGTATGTTTCGAGGCGGCTTTGCTCAGATATCGGGAATTTAAATTAACTTCTTCTGAATGGCTCACGTTGGTGAGATAATATGGCTGTGTTGTAGTTGTAATCAAACTGTAGCCAACTATATTGTTTCTCATACTCAGTGGTGGGCCAGAATCCGGTGACTCATGCATGCCAGTAGAAATATTTCTGACTGAAACTTCTATCTGCAAATTCCTCACCTTAGAATGTCCCCCTCCGTGCCACATTGGATCCAGAGATTTTTTTTTAGCAGTGCTCCCACACGCCACTACATGGCAGTGTGCAGCTCCTTACTGCCCCGGTGTGACAGAGTGGTCGCATGTAGCGCGGCCCCTGTGCACTGACACCAGTTCCTTTCTTTCTGTGCCATCTGATTAAAATCCAGAGCTCCACTTTTGACTCTTTTGGTTTTCCAACAACTCCAAACTGTTTTTTTTAACGGTGTGCTAATGCAGAGAGCAGATGTCTGTAACAGACCTGCAGGAGGCGTGCCTTTGGTGCCAGGGCTTAGTTCACGAGTCGTGTGATAAGTGCTCCATCATTCACTCGAAGGCGATTAGAGACTGGAAGGCGAAGTGGTATGTTGCTGAACACAAGAAGAAGTTGCAATCTTGGGGTAGATCTTTTTCCAAGTCACAGGCCTGTTCTCATTCGTGGGGCTGCTACTGCGACCTTTCCACTGCCCACTCAAATTCCTTCTGTAAGTGAAGTCCAAGTACAAACGCAGATATATAAAAGCAAAGCGGGACTCAAGCCCATCCCACCACCCTGACTCCACAGAGAAGGCGCAAGTGTATTCAGATGTCAGTCACACTCCATTGAGGTCTTCAGCAACAGAGGCAATCCCTGTACCATGCCTCAAGTTTCCTGGCCCATCATTGCATCACAGCCAATTAAAGCCTTCACAGAGGCATTGGACCATCATGTATCGTCTGAGCCACAAAGGCATTAGGTCCCATAGGACTGCTGGCCAGATCTCACTGGCCATATCCCTAAGGGTGTTTTACTGAGCATAGCCCAAACTGGCACCCACTGGACTCATTATCTGGCCCATACCAACTCCAGTACAGTCCTCCATTCCCACTCCTGGATCCACACCAATTCCTGACGGCTCTCTATCAGTGCAGGCACCACTGGTAGATGACCTGTGCTGACACCCATGTCATGTACTGAGCTGTTGTCTACTCGAGTTCAACTAATGTGAAGCTATGAGATTATAAAAGCACAACCTGTTGTCATGCACCTTGACTCTAACCCTGTGCCACTTTACAATTATGACCAGAGACTCCTTAGTCTTTTCTGGCTCTGATTCAGGGTAGTACCCAGGATGTTGATGATGATGATAGAGGGAAATATGGATAGCTCCTCCCTCATTGCACTGATGATGTCCTATTCCTTGATTTACATAATGCCAGTGGGTTTGATACCTCTTCTGATTCATAGCTTAACCTTCCAGATGAGCCACCAACAGAAGAAAGTGCCCCGTTCATAGTGGTGGTTTGGAGTAGAGATGAGGTACAGAAATTGCAGTTTCCCTCCAGTGAGACTTAAACAAATGTTTTGCAAATATTTTGCAACATTGGCCAGCAACGTCATAGCCCTTGTTACTGTTTAATGATTCCCTCACAATTACTCTTGTGGCTACCTAATCAAAACCATGTTCTGACCCACCTGGCAACAGGCAGATGGCTAAACATCATAGACCAGCACCTAGTGACCTGGATTTTCTCACCAAACACCCCACTCTAGACAGCCTTATTGTACAGCCCTCCACCAGTAAGATGAAATCTAACCCATTTCCATCCCATCCTCCTGACAGACAATCAAATAGGATTGATGCCATTTGCAAGCATATGTTTTCCTTGGCCAGCTTGGCACCACGATCTGTAAATGCAGTTTGTCTGTTGAGCGCATACACACACAAGCTCTTTGGGATATGGCCATTGAGATCCTGCTGGCTCAGACGATACATGCTGGGCAGGACACAGCCATGTATTTTATTCGCACCTCACTGGATACCACGGATTGCCTCAGCAGGGCAGCCGGTAGCAGTGTTGTCATTCATAGACATGCTCGGATGAGATCCATTGCGTTTTTTAGCGATGTACAGGCTTCACGCCCTTTGATTGTCCAGCCTCTATGAAGAGAAGGCAACTCCTCTTTGGAATGCTTTATAGATGGAACAGCTATAGAACAACTTTTGGTGCGGTTTAACCCTCCTAAACATTTCCGCAACAGTTCAGGAAATGTAGGGGCAATTCCAAGGGACTGGTATATAGGCAGGTTATGCTAAACCAAACTACCCAGTTCTTTCAGGGCAACGGGTGCAGAACCGGCAGACATTGTGCAAGCCAGTACTGGCATTAGTTCTTTAACTGTTTTTCCCTGCTAAAATAGCTATCAAGCCACTTTAGTTTTCTTTAGCAGCATACACCCACCCAGTGTGAGGCAAGATCCAGTACGTCCTCCAGGCCTGGTTATCCATATCATCCAGCTCATGGGTTCTACAAATTGTACAAGTAGGCTAGGCCCTATCCTTTCTCTCCTTCCTACCCTGTCCCCTCCCCCCCCCCAATCAAATGGATCTCAGAAGACCATCTATTGATCCTGCTACAGGAAATTGGCCTGTTGGTACCGGACTCGGAGAAAGGCACAGTTTATCTCATTATTTCCTCATTCTGAAAAATGATTAGGTCCTCCATCTTATTTGGAAACCGACCCTTGAACGCCATCTTGCCGGACGAGAAATTAAAAATGCTCATATTGGGCCAGATCGTATCTGCTCTGTACCCAGGGGTGTGTTTTGTTGAAAAATTAGGATTCAAAGTTCCTGATCCTCTGGGTGTTTTATGCTGTGCGTGGCAGTGCCGAGCAGGAAAAATACGGCTAACCTGGCATGCCCTAGTAGGGCTGGTGTTCTGACTCCTTGTCAGCTGCTGTTTGCTCGCTGTGAGGGTACTTCCGTGTGTGAGCTACAGGTCCATCGTTAGAAATGCAGTGTTTTCCCAACCTCCTAATGAGACAAGGGGGCCTAAACGTCAGTGCACAGGATATGAGATGAGTTATGTCAGATGTTGCTTTTCCATCCAATTCTAATTGAGGCCCATAGTTAAGTCTCATTGGATGGATGAATAGAAGTACGATTTTGAGAAATGCGCATGTTGTATTACTTTTCAGCAATGTTTGCCAAGTTTAAGATGCTATAAAACACTGTAGAAAATATTGGCAGGATGAAAGCTGGTTTCGCGATTTGCAAACCAGCCGCACATTGGTTTGTGGCCACTAAAATAACAATGCCCAATGTACAAAAGGCCAAAACTCATAAAGTCGCAAAAATAGCACATGGAAACTGAATAAAGTGCAAGTCAGTAAATTTGTAACAGGAAATTATGATTCAGTGTACAAAATATTTGCATTTGAATCTCTACCCTTCCTCAGTAATCTCTTCTTCTCCTATTTTGTGTGGCACACTGCCTAATATCCTTCCTTCTCAGTGTCCCAAACCTTCTAACTTATACATCTGAAGGGTTTCAATTGCAGGTGCTGCACAGATAACATAGGGGACTTCAAGGCCTGAAATTGGCCTGGTGTTGGGGACCCCTCCTTCTTTTGTAGTTACTTTGGTGGCACATGGCCTGGGGTGTGCACGCTACCTAGAGAAGTTTTTCTATCTCAACTGTATTCTGCCACCTGTTCTATCTCAGTGCTGCTGGGTCTGCAGCAACGTAGGCGACAGTGCATGGTCACGTAACAACTCTTGACCCTGTTGGTGAGTTCCTTCTTGAAGTGGAGATTGGTTCATGTCTTCAGGTTCCTGCCCTTCTGTTCTGGCCCCCCTAACTGCGACAGTATATATTTAAGGAAAAGTACTACTTAGTGTAATGTTAACCTGACCATGAAAGTATGCCACAGCATATTGCTTTTTAGCACATATGGCATGTGAAGGTGGATACCTGTCAGCCATTTATATTGCTGACAGTGTAGGAATGGACATTCATAGACATGGAGGGGATTGCATGGTTACTTCATACCCCCACATAGCGTTAATGTGACAACAAATACCATAATGCTTTTCAAAATGTACTATGATTTTCTGAGTGTCCGATCCTTGTGTTAGTATGTTCTCATAATTCATATGCACACATGCTGTTTTTTGTCCATACTCATATGAAACATGTTTTGGGGTAGCCCCATACTTCTTATTGCTGATGGTGGTGCTGGGTGTCTATATTGCTTAAGCTAAGGAGAGCCTATGGCTGAAAAGTTGATTATATCAACCTCTTCATGGGGGTAGGTGGTGGTTCTGTGAAAGGGCCTCTTTATGTGCCACCCGCCTCTCTCCTTCAGCTGGTGATCTTCTCTCTTGCCTGGACTAGAGATCATACCATCTTTTCCAAATCTAGTCAATGGCATAATGTGTCACCCCAATCACATTAATCGTCATCCCATATGTTTGTCCACATTTTTAATTATATTTTTCCAAACAGTTCTTCATCATGAGAGGCATATTCCTAGGTAAGTATTTCCTGTTTATTTTTCAGCTTCCCTCATCTCCCCTTGGGGTCCTGGTTTGCTATTTTTTCAGTGGATTGCAGCAGATTGAGTTACTGCCCCAGAGCTGCTTTATTGTCTCCTGTCTGGGTCTCTAAGGCCTATGTTGTACAGTACTTTCTGTTTGTGAGGTCATCAGTCACTGTCAGTGTGCTACATTTGCAATTTTACTGATTTCCCAATGGATATTCTGTATTTAACAAATGCATCCAAATCATTATTTGGAAATGGCTTTGATTTATGTACAGTAAATTTTGATTTGCGATTCTGGTATATAATTCTCACATCGAGAAGCACAGTTCCTATCCTTTTTGCATCTGGCTCTAAATTATTTCCAAATGAAATAGAGGATTTGTTGAAAGCAGAGTAAATAAAATATGTGAAAAAAATGCCATGGTCTAGTTAATTATCCTCATTTCAAAATCTCATAATACTGCAAAGATTGACAAACTGTATCGTCAGCAGTTATTACGTTGGTATTGACTGACACAGTATGGCCACACCCATTGAAAGAACTGCCATTGTCACTTCAATAGAAGTTACATCTGCCATTTTAAAATTGATCATGTCGATTTGCTACTTTGATGTTTCGTAAATAGTAATCTTGTTAGGATGGCAATATTTGCATTTGTTAATAGTCATTTCACCCTCTGTCAAAAGAAAACTAGTGTAGACAAAGTGTTTTACAAATATTCATCCAAATGTAGAACATTATTTTCCAAAATCACTGAAGGTAGTTATGTGTTACCTTCTCTGATATTGCAATTGAGTTGCACTTTTTTCTCAGAGCTTATATATGTTTTCATGTCTATTTCAAGTTGCTTCTTATAATTAATCAGACATTTACAGTAGGCGTCAGAGGAATCTATCTGAAACCTTTATAATATGGCCAGGTAATCCCGGTATCTCCCTATGTGTAGACTCATGAGCTAAATTACAATTACCAACATTAAGGGCCAGGTATCAGTAGGCGGGAAGCTCTTACGGTGGTGATATGTATTCAGTTAGTATCTAATGGATAAAAACATCTTATGGTCAAAAGTCGACCTAGGGTTGCAAGACTAAAGTCACTTTAGAGCAGCATTTTGGTTCTAATTGATCTTGTTCGGTGTAAGTAGGTTTGGCTGACTTTAATTAATTAACTGACTGGGAGATATAATAATGAAGTGCACTCCTCTTACAATACAGACACACCTGTAGTTTTTGATAACAAAAACACTAAACATATTGGCAGTTTCATGACTGCATACCTAATGAAGATCTCTGATAAAGGGCACTGGAGTTAAAAAAAATCTGAATAATTATGGATGTGTCACACTCGCGCATAATCTCTTATCTGCTGCATAATTTGCAGATTTCAGAAAAAAATGTGTCTAGCTCAAACAGATCAAAAGTTACTAGAAACGCAGCAACAGATATTGCTGCGACGAGGAAGGCCTTCCACAAAGATTGACTGGTCACCTTTCTCAGGCGCGGCTCACGGAAGGGAAAATGGGAGGGGCAGCACAGCGCATGGCAGAGAGGGTGGTGCCCACCACCCCCCAAAAAAAGTAAGTTTTTTCAGTGCCACGCCACTCCATCCGCTCTGCTCCCTCATTGCAGGCACAGGCTCCTAACCTGCCCTGCGGCCAATCCTGACGCTGCTCAAAGCAGCATTAGGTTTGGCTGTCATCCAGGCAGACTGGGAGCCTCTGCCTGCTCTCTCCAGCCTGGCAACACAGTGCCGGGCTGGCGAGAGACTACTGTACATGTGTGTTTGGCCAGCCCGAGACAGCTGGCCTAACACACATGCCCACTGTGGGGGGAGGGCTGAGCACTCCCCCTCCATCCCAGTCACGTCTGTGGCCCCGCCCACTTTTATAGTAAAAACATAATAAACAAGATTTATTATGTTTTTACTATAAAAGATTTGCAGCTCCTGCTGCTGGCGGTAGGGGAGGCACGGAGGGGCCTTAGCTGAGGAGCCGCCCCTGACCTTACTATTGCTATTTCTGTATTTGATTGTCAAAGTGGTTACAATGAGTTGAAACCTTTGCCAAGTAAGGGCCTGATTTAGAAATCGGCGGACGGGTTACTCCATCACAATGTTGACAAATATCACCAAAATCCAAATCCCATTATGTTGTATGGGATTCAGATTTCAGCGGATGGAATATCCATCACCATGGTGACGGAGTAACCCGTCGGCCGAGTTCTAAATCAAGCCTTAAGTGTTAACGTGCAAAAGTGCCAAAATAATGAGGTAAGACTAACACAAAGGGGGTTATTACAACTTTGGAGGAGGTGTTAATCCGTCCCAAATGTGACGGATATACCACCAGCCGTATTACGAGTTCCATAGGATATAATGGACTCGTAATACGGCTGGTGGTATATCCGTCACTTTACCGTCACTTTTGGGACGGATTAACACCTCCTCCAAAGTTGTAATAACCTCCAAAATGTGCTGCATTTTGCCATATAACTAACCTTTTCTCTCCTTATAATTTAGTCAGTCCTGCCACATAATTTGACCTTCCACTATCCCATGATTCCCGTGGCCCTGGCTATGATAAAATGAATTTGGTTGAGTCATTAAGATACCAATTCATGTTTATTTAAAAGACAATCTTTTTGTGTTTTTCTGCTAAGGCTGTCGTCCATCCTCTTGTATGTTTATTGGAATGGCGTCCACCAAGATGACGGCCAACGCCTTGGAGACCTCTCCCATGGTGGTGGGGCTTGAATGCTCTGAAAGGTGCCCCTAAAAGACAAAACGACAATTACTAACTGTACCTTCAAAGCACATGTGGCTGTATGTTATTTCAGGGTCTGCTGTCAACACGTAGTGTGGCAGAGCCAGTTAACTGTCGCCTCCAAGCAGGTAAAAATGCCACTGAGCTGCCCCTTTTTAAAGGAAACTTAAAGAAAGTGCATGAAGTCCTGTGTAGCATTTCTCTAGGGGTTCAAGAAGAAGGGGACTGTAAGAAAAACCTGTGGCATGATCCAGCAAGTCACCAAACCCCTAGGACACAGCCAGTACTTAAATTGTACAAGAAGTGCCGGTGCCCAGGGCTCTGCTCAGAAGCCCATAGCCGGTGCAATTAAACGTCAGCATGCCTAATACCAAGGCTGCGTATTCGTGATTTCCCCAGGCATCTGAAAACTGTGTGTCGATCCCCAAAAATAAGTGCTGGTGGTTCCCACTGGCAATCACCGGCTCAAATTAAGCACTGGACCCAGCTCTTTCACACACCATTACCAATAGTAGCACCAAACAAGTTGCACTCTCAGATAAAGGGGGCATTAAAGTGGATGTGCGCTACTGTAAATAGCCCTTCACTCTTAAATGGCTTTAATCCCCAACCCATTTTAGGATTAGGTTTAAAGGCACAGAGCTACTTTAAACCGATATTTTTAAAGTTTCTCAGGTATCTGACACACTAACCTAATTTTATTCACCTTGTCCTAAAATTGCTAAAGGATCTCATGGTAATTAATGTGGCATGGATCATGCATGTCATCCTTTTGAAACTCTAAGATTGGGCAGTTAAATGTTGTAATCGTTTTTTTCAGGATTTAATCCACCTGTAGTCATAAGTGTTCCCTCCTTTCTGGATTACAGTATGATAAATTATTGATTTGTCTCCCTGAATGTGTGCAATCCATACAGATAATAGTATCTGTATTAAACCTGCATGGTGCTGTTTTTAAGTATGTCACACAAAGAGAAAATTGTCCTTAAATTTCTAGATGCCTGCCACGAAGTATGAGTTGTGTCTGGTCTGTGCTGAAAAGTTCTCTTGTTCTTCTATCTGGCCTAGTTGCTCCCCCAGTTGAGAATCAGTAGCATATGGATTGTCACCATATTTCTTCCAGCACAATGTAGATTTCCCTTACTAATCACTGATAGAAAGTCTTAATATTAGAAACCTAAAGAGGATAGCATACTCCAATTTTTTTCTACTTTCCTATTCGAGATTTTAATTTTCTCTGTTTACATTTTTAATGATTTAAAAGATTTGGCAATCAGTGCTGATCAGAACGATTCTGAAAAGGAAGGACTAATAAACATGTTACACTCCTTTTCCCAGTTACTTCACTTTAAACCCAGCGAGAACACATTTAATCCAACAGTCTATAATCAAAAAGCCTAGTAAAATAGTCAAACAGAGGCCTTATTAAATTCCAGTGGCTGGGCGAAATGCTATAAAAGATGAGGTGAAGAAAAGGTTGGAATTAGGGTTTATTGATCCATCTGCTAGTAATTGGAATTCCCCAAATGTCTTAGAGCCAGATTTAGAATTTGGTAGACATAGTACAGCCCATCAGGGTGGTGATGGTTCTTATGTCTGGCATTCTGATGGACTCCAGCCTGCCAGATTTAGAATTCCCTACAGGCTCAGCATTCATCTGTGCACCTCAGTAGGATCCACGATCACAGTGGTTACTGTCAACTTACCAGAACTTTAGTGTACGGCTGTTCACCAAACTGTAACAAACTTTTCGTTTTTGAAAAACAAACTCCTAAAGTTTCATTTTGAGAAATAAATAACTAATGACACCCACACACATGGGTTTGAGGGTCATTGTTTGTTTGTTTTTTCTGTCCGTCACCTCCAGTGTTTGCAAAGTTTGTGACGAAGTACCCTTTCCACTAAACTTCAAATCTGGCCCATAGTCCCTAAGCCGGACTGCTCTATCCATTTTTGTATAGATTTTCGAAGTTTTATCAAATCTCCATATTTGACACCTATCCCTTTCCTTACATTGATGAGATGATAACTCAGGTAGGAGAAACTAAATACAACACCAAACTAGATCTTAGTAAGGGATTCTGGAAAAGTCCCCAAATTCTTGTAAGTAAGGAAAAAAATCCCTTCTCCGCTCCGGAGGGTCTTTATCAGTTTACTGTACTGCCATTTGGACTCGGCTGAGCGCCCAGCTACATTCCAGCAGCTTGTGCATTTATAACAGCCACATCAAACTTATGCATCAGCATATCTGTGCAATATTGTTATACATACCCCCTTTTGAGAACAATATTTAACATATCTTAGAGCTATTTCTTCTACTGTTTATAAAGATGGACTGCACATTACCCTAACAGAATGTGTGCTGCAAAAAAATCAAATATATGAAGTATTTACTAGATCAAGGTTTTTTAAAACATCATGAAGAAAAGATAATAGTCACAAATGATAATCCCTTTCCTAAAGATCAGAGGAGTCTAAGAGCATTTTTTGGCTCTATAGGTTACTGTTACAGGTTTATCCTACATTTTTCTCCCGGCCCATCTAACAGATTTGGATAGGGAAGAAACAAAGATAAAAATTGTAGAATTCCAGTGAAAGTAGAAATAGAAGCCTTTGAACATCTAAAATTTGTCTATGCCAATATTGCAATCCCCAGATTTCTCAGTCATTTTTGTTAAGGACATATACATCCATAAGCTGCGCAAGAAAAGACCAATTCTATAGATTAGTATGAAACTGTTTCCCTATCCTGGATGGCTTAGAAACAAAGGAAGGAACCCGATTCAGGAAGGAAAGGAAAGTAAAGAATGACCAGCAACTGAGAAGCAAAAGAAAGGCTATTGGATTCTGGGCACAAGAAAACAGAGAGACGCAGAGGGAACCATAAAACAAAGGACACCAACATGGACCTTTGCTGAAACAATGATGGGCATTAAATACAACAATGCCCTAACGGGGAAAGATCGACAAATTAATTATATATCATAAAACAACATAGGTGAAAACAAAAAAACTATTTATTCATATAAATATATATATTCATTTATTTACTTATACATAAATATCAATTTAATATATTCATCTTATACGGACAACCCATCTAGTAAAACAACACACCAAAGAACAGATAGTGTGAGAAAAAGTGCTTGTGATAGATAGAAAGAAGAATACATATTCCAATGAATCAAAAACCTATACAAAAAACATTAAAAACAGTTGGTTGGTTCTTTTCAGTTTGCTGCATTAACTCCATTCCAAATCCTCAGAGAGTCTAAATCAATTCCTTTAATCCTCCAAAGATCCTCTGCAGAAACCAATCCAGACTATGATATATCCGTCGACAATTCGACCCGTCTATACCTTGGGCCAAATCCCAGCTCCACAATGGGTCTTCTTCAGGACTAATACAATGGGAGTCCCTTAAATATATCCTCAGACTTCTTCACTTCTTTTACTTGTCTACTTATGAGGAGATCATATCTAATTTTAAAATATCATTCCTCCTCATATACCAGGTCACCAATCAATTCCATTGTACTCTTCATTCACGTGTGAGCCTTCAGAAGACTGAGCGTTCACAAAGCTTTGTGATTAGATATGATCTCCTCATAAGTAGACAAGTAAAAGAAGTGAAGAAGTCTGAGGATATATTTAAGGGACTCCCATCGTACTAGTCCTGAATAAGACCCATTGTGGAGCTGGGATTTGGCCCAAGGTATAGAGGGGTCGAAACGTCGACAGATATATCATAGTCTGGATTGGTTTCTGCAGAGGATCTTTGGAGGATTAAAGGAATTGATTTAGACTCTCTGAGGATTTGGAATGGAGTTAATGCAGCAAACTGAAAAGAACCAACCGACTGTTTTTAATGTTTTTTGTATAGGTTTTTGATTCATTGGAATATGTATTCTTCTTTCTATCTATCACAAGCACTTTTTCTCACACTATCTGTTCTTTGGTGTGTTGTTTTACTAGATGGGTTGTCCATATAAGATGAATATATTAAATTGATATTTATGTATAAGTAAATAAATGAATATATATATTTATATGAATAAATAGTTTTTTTGTTTTCACCTATGTTGTTTTATGATATATAATTAATTTGTCGATCTTTCCCCGTTAGGGCATTGTTGTATTTAATGATTATCTTCTACCCAGCCCGATCGGGTTTTTGGGTTACCCTCTGTGGTTTATAAGAAACACTGATGGGAGCAGCCAAAGACACTCCTCAGCTGCTGATGGAGAATCCTGCAACTAACTCAAGGACCACAACGATGAGTGTGAGTACGGCTAACTGAGGAGACCGTGTCTAAATGTTGGTGGAGCCCTCCTAGATTGCAGTAGAGCCAGACATCCTGCCACAGTCCAGGAGGGATGTGGTCATGCCAGGTGCGTGACGTTTACGGGGAGTGGAGCACAAGGGAATAACCTAGTGTGTTGTTGAGGAGCTTAGGACATAGAGGATCATTACAATTAGCTGAGCATTTTTTTCCATGGGCACAAAGGTTTAACCTCCATATTTCACAATGCCCAGGGATGAGAGGGTCTCTACAGGCTTCTGTTCTAGGGCTGATGTTAGCAGCAGGGTACTAGAGAGGGCACTCCAATAGAAAGCAGCAGAAGAAAAGACAAAAGGAAAGAAGACAACAGTTGATCACAATAAATAGCATATGTAGGACAGTTAAGCTATCAGAAATGGAGAGAAAGTCATAAAACATTTAATGTGAGCATAAAGAAGAATAAATAAAGACGAAATGAATAGTGCCTTTTCTTTTCTTTATTATCATTTTTCCCCATTATCTTTATACTTACCTAATTCATCTCCTGAAGAACACTGGTTGGCCGGAAAGAAGGCAACTCAGAATTTTTCACCAGCAGACAAGGAGAGAGAGAAAATACTTGTGTGCTAATCGTTATATTATAAAAGAACAAGAAAAGAGTTTACACCCTCACAGTTCTGAATCATCAAAAAGCACAACATTAGCCAACATTAGAGGGGATAATCTTACTGCTGTTGTGTTTTTCCTCTCCATTGCAAATGATAGAGTCAACATTAGGGATAAGAGGCTTCATCATTGTTAGATCTCTGGACTGGATCTGATCTTGTTTCATTGATCACAGTCAATGTGTAGGAATAGGCTCCCTGCAATCATCTGCTTGGAAAGTATTCTATGTAGTTCATCAGTGCTTGGCACCATGGTTCCCATATGTCCAACGTAGATCTACATGCTCAGGTCTTAGAAGTAAACTTTCGAATTTATGCAAGTAATACAAGTCTCATTGGAGGAGCCCAGGAATCCTGGAATGTAATAATGAACTGTCTTAATCACATACACTGGATGTAAGAAAACCTTCTGAGTTGTAGTGGAGCTAAGGTTGAAATCCTTGTGTTCGGGGAGAACAGATCAGAAACCCATATCCTTCAAATTTTTACAGTACCCGGAATCTCACCCTCTACACCTACAAAGGTAAAACACATGGCAATTCTACTCAAAGTCAAAATGTGTTTGTGAACCCAAAACAATGATGTGGTCAGTAGCATATAACTGCAGTGATCCGATCCTTGAAAGACTCCGCCCTTCCTCCACTGCAGAACTGTCAAATATGGCTTGACAGGGCTACTGCAATGTGGTGTATACACAGAGCGACTAAAGATGCAATGGCTGCAGAATCCTACAGTAAGACCTCCAGCCTCCAAAAACGTTCACATGTGAAGTCAGCCTTGAAACACTCGACTGGTTGCTGATAGAAAAGAGATTCAAGTTTAATGTTCCTACTTTGGAACAAAAACATAATGGAAGAAAATCCTGGGGTACATGCAGAATTTGACTTGATGCTACATCCCAACCAGAAATATCCAGTCTGAAATATCCATGGGATCGCTCAACAGGTTTTTGAAAGGGAAAAACACGAAGGCAGATCCCCAAGAGTTCAATTCCCAATGTTGTGAAGGCTATGTACCTGACCTTAAGGGCAGACACCAACTATGCGCACTGCAGGAAATTCCTGAAGACGGAGAAGTTCAGAGACTATTGACCGGATCGCATAATTAATTGTTGTGTGTGAAAAATATCTGAAACAAACCATACTTTGTAGACGATAATTGGAGTGAGTTAGGAATATCACATGAAGGTCATGCGCTGTAGAAAACTGGACTTCAGTTCTTCCGCAATCCTGGGTGTTAATTCGAACTGTGCAGCGGTCTGAAATATCTGCGGGGTGACGCTTAGAGCTCAATAAAACTACTAAATAATTAAATAAATTAATCTCTATTTGTCCTTATACAAATAGACCTCTGGTCTTCAGTAAAGAGGTGGGTCCTGTCCCAGAGGGCAAGACATAAATGGTTCTGCTGCTGCCAGCGACAAGATGTGCTGCTCCTGTATTGGAACATTTTTCCAAATTGGTATTATTCAGCAGGGGGGTTCCCTTCACCACCTGCTTGAAACCTCAGGGGTAAACATCATCCACAAAGAAATGTTTTCCTTCATAGTAGATATGAAAGTTGAAACTCAGCATAATTTCAGTTATAACAGATGATTCACACATTATCCAGAAACCTCACACAGGACCTTTTTCATTCAGTGCAAGGAGAGGTCATCACCACCTTCATACACATTTCATTCATCTGTGCCATTCTGTCCCAAGGCACAAGGGTTTTCCCATCGGTATTTGGCTCATTCATACTGCCTCATTAGATTTAACCCTTCAGCCTTCAGAGAGTGTCTTACTCACGGTAGAGGGAGCCACGGTCTGATCATATAAGTGAATGCATGGGGATGGGCTCCATATGTTTCTTGGTCCAGCCACAGCCAGAAGCAGGGAAACAGATATTTTTTATATCTTTGCTGTAGGTCACCAGATCCCGCAGCCAGTCTGCCATCTTGGCAGTGGGCTGTTGTACGGTAAGTACTGACATGTAATATAATATAGCCTTAGAACCCGCCGTAGCGGGCTCTGCCAGCTATTAAAGGCCTGCTCCCGCGTTAAATGCTCGAGCCGTAGGCGAGGGCATTTAACAAGGGAAAGGGCCTTTAATAGCCGGTAGAGCCCGCTACGGCAGGTTCTAAGGCTATTAGAACATTCTGCCACTCAGGGCAGAATGTTCTATTAAAAAAAAAAAATTGCTCACGGAGCCCGAGGGGATTAAAATCCCCTCGGGCTCTGCGAGGCTTTGTTCACAGCTGTTGCTGTGAACAAAGCAAACATTGGAATGTTGGCGCTGCGGGCTTTTACCGGCCAGTAAAAGCCCGCAGCACTCCATTGTTTTCAATGGAGCTGTCAACGTTAGAATGTTCTAATAAATTGTAGTGCATTAGATTTTTATGCTGTGTTATTGAAACCCTATCCTGGGGCTTGCGGGTGTGGGGTGCGGACGCTCTGCTGATTTGTGACTCACTGACTGTTCTATCTTGGTTGGTGCCAGTCCTTGATAGTAGTAGATTTGCTCCTGGCCATGGGCTCTTGGTTCTTCAGTAAACTTGTCTTTGTATTATTCAACTCACAGCGGAGAGTCGAACTGTCTTTCTACATGCACCGGTGCTTGGCCAGTCCCAGTGCCATCACCACAAACTTCCTAAAATCCTTCGGAATCTCAGCCACATAGCCCAATAATAAAACAGGGGATATGGTATCTTTGCAATTTCCAGCTCTGTAGAGAGAACTCTAGTATCTGCATCCAGAAAACCCACTGCCAGAACAGAGGCGGGATTAGTGACTGAGCACTGCACAATTGTATTTGCATTTAGGGCATTCAGCTCCTTCCAAGGGGTCTATCGTGTGACTCCTTTCTGCGGCGTAGGGCACCAAGTGCAAGCGTCAATAATGCAGGAGCCTATGTCTGCAAGCTCTTTGCTGAGTATCAGCCTTTGCAGTCATGCAACCCAAACCCAACCGACCCGGCTAGGACAGAACTCTACTCACACTATGTACATAGATGTTTAAATGCATAAACATTGTCTGTTAAATGTGTATTTACACACTTAGCTACCTAGAAAAAAAAGATTATCCTGTATCAGCAGCTAAACATCTAAGATGCTAGGACCAGCTGATTTTGGCCCGACCCTGTGCCAGAAAAAGAGCCTTTTATGTGCGGGGTCCATTTTTTTAAATTCCCTGTCATACGCCCTTTAAACAGTTGACCAGTGCCTTCCCTCTCTAAAAAAAAAAAAAGTCCTCATGATATTCCATTTATAGGCGACCTAGATGACCCGCACCGAGAGAGCCATGGGTAGTGGGCGCCCTCCAGATGTAACCATTACTTAATCAGTTAAGGTCTGTCCACAACTGTGGTGTGCCGCCACAGTGATGCATCAGCACTTTGGCCCATCGAAGGCAAGGTTACTGCATCTCTACATATCTGAATCCTCTCGAATGTTTCTTTCAAAACTGCAGAGTTACCGAGTGCATCAATTAAACCACAAAAGTTGCTTGGGTTTCTATAGTGATAGAAATTGAAAGTGGGCTGAAGAGCGCGCGGGTAAGGTGTACATTCTGTTGTGACGCTAGTTTAGAACATTTCCCTCCATTGTTGCTCTCTTTGTCCCGAGGATGGATTCAAGTTGTGCCTTTGTGTGGTGTTCCTATAGGCTTTCTTTCAGCAAATTCTGCTTTAAGAAATGGAATGAATTATGAAAGAATAATAATGCGTTTCCCTGTCTCCGTTCTTTTTTATTCTCAAACTTAATTGGATAATTTTTCTGCGCCTCCCCGTGTTTATCGCAGCTAATCCGCAAAACGTGTAAAAGGCATCTAAATGCATATTGAAAAACACCGTAATATTAAAATAATATGAAATGCCAAATTATGGTTGGAAACATATTAGGTGTTATAATTATGGTTGCTTTTGGAGCGCAGCCTTATTAATAAAAGAAGAAAATGACCCAAAGCACATATCCAAGACAACATATTCTGAAATTATAGCTCATGCAAAATCCAGTTCTCTTTGTAATATTAACTTTAATTTCAGCATTCAGACTCAAATGCTAATCTCATTTAATATTCGCTGTTCCTAAGAAGAAAAAAAAGTTATTTAGGCAGTTTTAATAAAAAAATGCATCAGTGTATATTTTTTTTTACCCTTACTTATTTCAGATAATGTGCTTTTAAAAGGTAAAATTGATATAGAAAAGACAGGTTTGGATCCAAAACATTGTGAGTTTATAAGGTATCATTGTTTTTGTTCCTGGTTTTATTCCCTTTAAGACAGACCTGTTGGTCAAGTGGATCCCTGAAGCTTGCAATGTGATCTGCAATTTGCTGCATAAAATATTGTGCAAACCGAAATTTGTCTGCAGTATTTAGCATGAGGTCGGAAGTATACAACATTGTTTATCTGCTAGAGACTTCTGTCCTCACCTTAGAATTATCACTAGGCGTCAGACTGGTCCAGATTTTTTTTTTTATGAGCAGTACCTCAGTGTGCTGATAGGTGGTGTGTTCGGCTCCTTATGGCGTCGGGGGAGTCATCCGCACCAGAAGTGACATCCGCAGTCCCAATATAGGGCCCTTCCCAGCATGCTGATGTCAATTCTTTTCTCTCAACGCCATTCAGCACGGATCTGGAGAAGAGCTACCCCAGTCACCTTTTGACTGATCTTTTTTCAACCTTTTGTCAAAGATTTTTTGAGACATTGTCTCTTGGCGTGGTAGTGATGTCTATGAGGAAGGCTGGTTTAAAGTCCTGTGGCCCTCTCATCGGCAGATATCGGTGATGCGCCCACATCTTGTCTGCCTCTGGTGTCTCGAGTGTGAATACGATGCCAAGACCTCCATTGATTGTCACGCCATGCACTCCAAGGCCTAGTGGGAGCAATCCCTCGAACTCCTTGAAGCTTGACGTATGATCCCATGACAGTCTCCATCCTGGTAGACAAGAAGCTCCTAGGATCAGTTAAGGAGCCTTCGATCTTCGCTGAAGTCTTCCCATTTGGGTAATTCCCACAAGAAAAGAAGAGTAAAAAGTTAAAGAGGTCTTTGACTTCGCCCTGTCCGTCAAAGTCATCTGAAGAGACAAGGGAATGTCGGCCTTCGAGGCCTGGGTCTGTGGTTGTGCCTGCGCCTGGGCCTTCCCCATGTCTCCCTGAGTTTACTAAAGCTGGAATGCCCCCGCTCAACTCCATGAATTTTTTGAGGCCATGCACCTCATATTTGGGTGACCCATTCTCACTGAAGCCCACTGGCCCCCTGCATGTTCAGGAGGGGCCCCTACTATTCTTCCGCTGGTAGGTTCGCCCCTGGTGCCATTCAAGCCCTTTGGATCTATATACAGATCCAGATTGACATCAGGCAAATTACTTTGACCTTCCCTGGCGCCAGTCATACCTGCCTCTTTAGGCTCCTTACCATCACGATGGCCTATCCAGTGGCAATTACATCTGCCCGGAGGGTTAGTGACCTGCAGGCGCTATCAGCACAGCCTTCATAACCCTCACTGTTTACAGACAAAATGGTCCTTTGGACTTGAGCATTCTTCTTGCCGGCAGTAGTCACCCCGTTCCACATAGGCCAATTCATCACCGTGCCTATGCTCCGCCTCATTGTTCTAAGGACAAGGAGAAACTCCTCTGCCTGAACCCAAAGTGAGCATTGTCATTCTACCTTGACCACACACAACCCATTTCAGTTGGAATATCAACTCTTCATGGGATATGTCAAAGCCAAGAGATGGAAGGCCATGCAGAAATGAACCATCTGCTGATGGATCATGCTCTGCATTAAAATCTTCTACGCACTGGCCAAGAAGCAACCCCAAGAGGGCTTGCGTGCTCATTCCACCAGAGCCAAGGCTGTGACCACTGCATTAGCACACAGAGTTCCAGCCCTGGGTATCTGCCAGGCAGCAATGTGGAACTTACCGCACATGCTCACCTAACATCACTGCCTGGAGAGTCAGGTCTGTCGGGATAAGCTTCTTGCCCATTCGGTCCTGCAGGACTTCCTAGTCTAAATCAAGTTTGCAGATCCACCTCCGGAGAGGTATTGCTTCGATATCTATTCTAAGGTAAGGAATCTGCAGCTAGAAGTCTCAATCAGATGAACAAGTTACTTACTCAGTCTAGCCGCAGATTCCTTACCCATCCACCGATCCTCCCTGCTCTGAGAATGGATTTTTAGGACTAGGGCTTTCTCCTTTAAGGGCCCTAGTTCCACATGCTAGTGGTCAGTGTTCTTCATGGCTCTGGGCTCCTGGCATGGAAGTCGTGAAAAAAACTGACATCAGTGTGCTGGGGTCACCCCAATATAGGCGCCGCACATGTCACTTCTGGTGTGGATGACTCTGAGGACGCCACCCGGAGCCGAATAACATCACCTACCAGCCGGCAGGGGTACTGCTCACAAAAACAAATCAGGATCCAGTCTAAAACATGGGGATAATTCTAACGTAAGAAGTCTACAGCTAAATAGAATCTCTACCAGGTAGGGTGTTACCAAAAGTAAATTACTTGTTCGAAGAACACAGCTAGGCCAATGTCATCTGCCATTTTCCAAGCCTACTTCTGTGACAGATTTACTGCATATAGAATAATTTGGCATGCATTAAATTTAGGACAAGAGTTGCCTTACATATGCCTAGGAGTGCTAGATGCCAGACTTTTAAGAAATCCACACAATATAAATTTAGACACACTGATATTATAGTGGGTGGTTTTCCATAAATGACCTGAATAGATTGTAATGTTGCACTTACAAATCAGCACATATTGTGCCACACAGTGAATGCTGTCCCAGTAAAAGAACAATCATGAGCTGCCAAAGTGCTAGATGTCTTCTGGGTGGAGTAGATATTTTGAACCTATTGAGTCCCCAGAAACACTGCCATTGGCTAGCAAACATTTGGCATCTACCATAATACCATAAACAGGGCAGACCAATGCAGATCCAGGAGCTCTGTAACTTTGTTAAATTTACCATTAATACATCATTCTAGTCATTTACTCTGTGGTTTTCCTGAAAACCTGGCAAGGATCTGACCCTTCTTGGAGTATGTTGGACACCTCTCGACTAGAAGTAATTGGTCAAGAAACCACCTCTGAGCTTAGGGCCACATGTACTATCGCATGGATTTGCGACTTCCTAATTGTGACAATTTGCGACTCACAACTAGGAAGTTGGAAAATGAGATGTACAACAGTGTCTCAGACACTGTTTGTGATTCTTAAATGGGTCACGAGGGACCCTCCTCATTAATATTCATGAGGTAGGTCGCAATTTGTGACCTATTTTGAATGGCTGCCACTCACAGGGATGGTGGCCTATTAGGGTTAGCAGACCACCATGTCTGTGATTGCTTTTTAAAGAAAGCATTTTTTTGTATTGCAGAAACAAAATGTAAAACTTTTATTTTCGTTTTCCCCTTCCTGTGCTAAGACTTTTTTGGGGCTATTTGGGGTAATTTGCGCTTAGGTCCCCATAACGTTTGCCCACATAAGCTATCCACACCAAATTTTCGTCCTTTTTTCCAATATCCTGGGGATTCTAAAGGTACCCAGAGTTTGTGGATTCCCATGGTGGGGACAGCCAAATACAGTAAAATTTGAGTTTTTAGGGAAAAACTGGAAAAAAGTGCTGCAGAATAAAGAATCTGATTCTTTCTCTGCAAATGGCACCGGCAAAGGGTTTGCAGTGGTAAAATCACCATCTTCCCAGGTTTCATGAACACGCAGACTAGAATCATAAAACTAAAATTTTCAAAACAGTTTTGGCCTTTTACTGGGACATAACCCATTGTTTCTATTTTTTGTGCTTTCAATCTCCTTCTAGTTACAGACAGAAATGGGTGTGAAAACAATGACGGATTCCGGAAAACTATACATTTCTGAAAAGTAGACAACATTATGAATTCAGCAGGGGATCATTTGTGTAGATGTTTCAAGGTTTACCTATAGAAAGTAACAGTTGAATTAAAAAAAATATTGAAATTGAGTTAAAAAAAACCAGCCATTTATGTCTACGTTTTTATCTGTAACCTTTTCCAGATATGGCAGATTTTGAAAAGCAATATACCGTTACGTCTGCTGGACTCTTCTGGTTGGGGGAGTATATAGGGCTTGTAGGTTCACCAAGAACCCAAGGTACCCAGAGCCAAAAAACAACCTGCATCTTGTAATGGGTTTTCATTGTGTACTGGGAATACAGCAATTCATTTGGTAAAATATAAAGAGTGAAAAATAGGTATCAAGGAAACCTATGTATTTACAAAATGGGCACAAGATATGGAGTTTAGAAGCAGTAGTTATCTGCACATTTCTGAATTTTGGGGTACCCATACTATCATGTGAATTACAGGGCATTTCTAAAAAAAATTACTTTTTTCTTACATTTGAAAGATACAAATGCATATACATATAAAAATGGTACCTCACTTGTGTGGGTAGGCCTAGTGCCCGTGACAGGAAATGCCCCAAAATGCAGCGTGGACACATTACATTTTTTTTGCAAAGTGCCCAGTTGTGGATTTTGGGCTCTAGCTCAGCTGGCAGTTAGGGAAACCCAGCAAACCTGTACATCTTTGAAAACTAGATGCCCAGGGGAATCCAGGATGGGGTGACTTGTGGGCTCTCACCAGGTTCTTTCACCCAGCATCCTTTGCAAACCTCAAAGTTTGTCTGAAAACCACATTTTACTCACATTTCTGTGATGCAAAGTTCTGAAATCCAAGTTGAGCCAAAAACTTTCTTCCACTGAGCATTCCCGATAAAAATGGTACCTCACTTGTGTGAGTAGGCCTGCAACAACAAATGCAGAAACACAATGTGGACACATCACATTTTTCCATGGAAAACTGATGCGTTTTTTACAAAGTGCCTAATTGTGGATTTTGGGCTCTAGCCCAGCCGGCACCTAGGCAACCTAGCAAACCTGTACATTTTTTAAAACTAGACACCAAGGGAAATCCAGGATGAGGTGACTTGTTTGAGTCTCACCAGGTTCTGTCACCCAGAATCCTTTCAAAACCTTAAAATATGTCTAAAAAACAAATTTTCCTCACATTTCTCAGAATCAAAGTTCTGGAATCTGAGGGGAGCCACAAACTTCCTCCTACCCAGCATTCCCCTGAGTCTCCCGATAAAAACAGGACCTCGCTTGTGTGGGTTGGCCCCATGATAGGAAACACCACAAAATGCAGCATGAACACATCACATTTTTTCACTGAAAACTGATGCGTTTTCTACAAAGTTCCTAGCTGTTTACTTTGAGCTCTAGGTCAGCCGGCACCTAAGGAAACCTGTACATTTTTGAAAACTAGACACCCAGGGCAGTGCTTAATTTGTAAATAAAGAGGTGCCGGTGCACAAAGCCCTCCTCTTAAAAACGCGCTGCTTCAATTACATTTGTGAACACAGAATACTAAGGCAGCGTAATCCTGAAGCCATCTCAGGCCCCTTCAAGCCATATAAAGCCACTCCCTGTCCCCTTCAGCTCACTCTTGCAGCTGTTTTCTCCCTTTGTGACACATTTTTGTATTTCCCTTCCTCCGTCTTTCCAATATGTGTCTTTTGCTCGCAGCAAATGCTTTAGGCAGAACATCAAACCCCGGCCCTCAAAAAATAAGTGCCGGTGCTCAGCACCGGAAACAACAAGCACAAATTAATCACTGACCCAGGGGAAATCTAGGATGGGGTGACTTGTGGGGCTCCCCCTAGGTTCTTTCACCCAGAATCATTTGCAAACCTCAAAGTTTGTCTGAAAAACACATTTTCATCTCATTTCGGTGAAGTAAAGTTCTGGAATCTGAGGGGAGCCACAAACTTTCTTCCACCCAGCATTTCCCCAAGTCTCCTGTTAAAAACGCTACCTCACTTGGGAGGGTAGGCCAAGTGCCTGCAACAGAGAATGGCCTAAAATAACGTGGGCACATCAAAATTATCTATTACTAAATTACCTGTTTTTGCAAGGGGGCACCTCCCTTTTTGGTCCCAGGCTTGGAGGCCAGCTAGGGAAACCTAGCAAACCTGAACACTAGACACCGCAGGGAATTCAGGGAGGAGTGGCTTGCATGGATCCCCCAACATATTCTTACCCATAATCCCCTCCAAGTCTCCAATTTAGCTAAAAAAACATATTTTCCCCACATTTCTGCATCAGATTGGTGCACAGGCACAAATGCCCGTCCACCCAGTGTTCCCCTCAGTCTCCCAGTAAAAATGATACCTCACTTGTGCGGATCCCCAAAGCAGAGTCAGCCTAAAAACATATTTAAAAAACTGCACTTATCAACACGCTTTGATGTCCCCTCAATCTCTACACATTTTTGGCCCTTCCCTGTTGTAGGCACTTGGCCCATCTACACTAGTGAGGGATCATTTTTATCAGGACATCGAGGGGTTCTAGGAAATGTGTGCCTCCACGCTGATCCCACACAGAAATGCGAGGCAAATGTGGTTTTGTTAGCTAAATTTGAGGTTTCCAGGGGATTATGGTAAGAAAATGTTTGGGGATCCACGCAAGCCACAGCTCGCTGGACTCTCCTGGGTGTCTAGTTTTCAGAAATGTTTGGGCTTGGTAGCTTTCCCTAGATGGCCGCCGGGCCCAGGACCAAAAACTCAGATGCCCCTACTTGCAAAAACAGGTCATTTTGTGATACATAATTTTGATGTGTCCTTGTTGTGTTTTTGGCCTTCCCTGAAGCGGGCACTTGGCCCACCCACACAAATGAGGTAGCATTTACATCGGGAGATCGAGAGGAATGCTTGGTGATAGACAACTTCTGGTTTATACTCTCCTGGGTGTCTAATTTTTGAAGCTGTCTACAGTTGGTAGATTTTCCCTAGACAAGACGCGAACATGATACCATCTCGCCTACTTCTGTGATGTCCCAAACAATCAAATTGTGAAAAAAACACCCTTAGGATTTGTTAAAGAGACTACTTACCTGCCAACCTAGTTGGTGGCATGCCTCATCATTGGGGTCCCACCAAGACACCTAGGGGGTTATTCTAACTTTGGAGGAGGTGTTAATCCGTCCCAAAAGTGACAGAAAAGTGACGGATTTACCACCAGCCGTATTACGAGTCCATTATATCCTATGGAACTCGTAATACGGCTGGTGGTATAGCCGTCACTTTACCGTCACTTTTGGGATGGATTAACACTCCTCCAAAGTTAGAATAACCCCCCTAGTGTGTCAAGGGTGTGCTTTGATGCCTGATTACAGTGGAACTGTTTTTTTATGAGAACATGCAAACTGAGTGAGTGATGGTTCAATAGATCAAAATTTATTAACAAGAGATATCGCCCCAAAAAAATTCACTTTTAATAATTGAAAGGTCAAAAAACTGAACCAATGACTCACAGCTTGTGAGCTGTAAAGCGTCAAGGCACTAACCGCTTTACAGTCCATTCACACATCTTTCAAACATGACACACACAAAACCATTCTTGCTGCCAGCCGCAGGCCCCACACATTACAACACTCACAACAATAGACAGCGCTATTCCAGCGCACCCCCATCACTTTCATACCCCCACATGCCTGACACAGCAATCACACCAGCTAACAGAGTGTGTGGACTGGCGTCTGGCTAGCAGTGTATTGTAATAACCAGCAGCAAGTCACTACTCACACATCGCCAGCTCACACACACCGACAGCCAATCGCCAGATCACACACACCTCCAGCCAAGCGCCAGTTCACTCATACCACCAGCCGAGCACCACCTCACTCACATCGCCAGCCAAGCTCCAGTCTATGCGCACCGTCAGCCAAATGCCAATCCATACACACCGTCAACCAAGCGCCAATGCACACACACACATCACACTTTTTTACAAAGAAAAAAACACTATCTGTTGTGTTTGTAACAAAACTACAAATACAACAGCTCTAACTAAATACATCACTTTAATGCCAACCGTGAAACCGAACAAAAAATATAAAACGATACATACGAGGCAACACTCACAGGTGCTCCCAAAAAGCTTTTTTTCGTGTGGTACTGTCGAAAACAGGTTGGCACACACAGCCCAGGTTTAGAAGGACTATCACAGCAGTGCATATGGCTCTCCTTCTGCTTTCCTCTTCGCATACGGACTCTACATCGCTTACTGGGATTGTTTTTTTTTTTTGGGGGGGGGGCGTGGGAAGAATGCGATTAGAAAAAAGCCATCTTTCAATCTAGCCACATCATCCACCATTCCAACTCTAGGAATACTTGCCTGTTCCATTACAACAAGACTTGCCTGAAACTGAACAAAAGTTGTCTTTGACTCTGGAGAACAATCCTTGAACACAACAAAAGCATTAAAGGTTGCTAAATGGAAGAGATGGATAGCCAACTTCTTATACCAAACGTAAGACTTACGAACAGCAGTGTAAGATTCCAACCTCTGATCTACTCTATCTACACCACCCACGTGCTTGTTGTAGTCTAAAATGTACACAGATTTGCACACTTCAGCAACCTTACCCCAAACAGTCATGGGGGAGTACTTTTATCATGGGTGGTAGTTATTATGTAGTCATCCCTCCTATCTGCAAATTTCACAGCCAACAGTTCATCATTACGCAAGGCACTGCACTGTCTCGTTTTTTACACGCAAGCTCCTTTGGATAGGTTAGAGTGAACTGTGCCACAAGCAACAGTGTCCACTTTGAACAATTCCCTGAACAATCGCACACCAATGTAGAAGTTATCTAGGGGCAGATGGTGACCTTCGTGAAATAGTCATCTACCAAGTTCCCACAAAATGTTCTCACTAACTCCAAAAGTGGAAGGACAACCAGGGGGGTCAATAGTGGAATCCTTACCAGTGTAGACCATGAAATTATAGACCCATCCTGTACTACTATCAGACAGCAATACATCTTAATTCCAAACCATACCGTCTTGCTAGGCATGTACTGCCTAAAAACCAGACGGCCCTTGAACAGGACCAAAGAGTCGTCCACAGCTATTTCTTTCCCTGGAACACAGATCTCTGAAAATCAATCTACAAAGTGATCAAGGACAGCCAAATCTTAAAAAGACGTTTACAATCAGGGTGATCTCCTGGCAACGCTAAAGCATTAAAAATAAATAACTTCTTCAACTCTTCGTAGAGTCCACCAGGTAGCTCTAGAGTGGGGTCTGTTGCCCCTCAAATACTGTTTGCCATACAAATTAGTATGCTCAACAGTCTCAACAGTCTCACCCAAAAATACATCGTCCACAAACAACTCAAAGAAATTTATAGGCAAAAGGTTTTCAGTATTCACTCTACACCCTGCAACGCCAGTAAAGGCAGGCAACCATGTTTGGGGCAACCCCGAGTTCAAATCTTCCAGTGGGAAGGCTTTCAGCCCCAGGCTGCTGCACTATCGGCACATTAGTTTTCCTCTCGGACAGAAAATGTACTACCAGAATCTTGCACTTCCTCTTCTGCCTCAGATGAGATGCAGAGTGAGTCTCATAATCATGGTCAGAGGAAGATTCAAAAGCCATACCAACAACCTGCCGAGTGGTCATCCTGCAGCTAGCCATGAATCTTCCTCATAAAAATAACTTGACAAATATGTCAACAACAACCAACATTGTGGGAAATAAGTAATAAACAAAGTGTGGCTATATCACAAAGACCAATATTCTCAAAAAAACGATACCACTCACTTGCCCGAGACAGCTAGACTCACCAGCACCTACTCTGCACAGACACATCAAGCACCAAGGATAGCCCAAAAAAAAAACAATTACACTTAAGACAATGCAATTCACATCGTGAGCAAATCTAAGGAGAATTCAGCACACAATAAAACATAAGCTAAATATGCTGCTATTATTACATCATTTACAAAACGACTAATTCATGCAGGGCAATGATACTCATTTGGAGTAAACAGTGCAAAAAAGTTTTCCTTACCAAGCACATGCAACTACGCAGACTGCAGGTCTACCACTGCCAAACCCGCAAATGGGAGTCAAATCAAAGGAATCAAAAGCTTTAAACTAGAATAAAAAGGAGAAATACAACATTATGATCACAAATGCAAATAATGTGGCAGTCCACAAACACCCCAACACCAAACATTCAGAAGCTTTCCCTGGTGTCTATTAGTTTTCTACACCCTTTGGGGGCAGATGGGCCAAACATAAAAAGGCTGATCTGCCCCAAGAGGGAGCAGAAACAGCCAAAATGAATGCCCCCTAAAGGGAAGCGACCCTTGTCTAAGGGGCTGCCCCCCCCAAAAAATAAATGTACAAGAAAAAATCCCTGTTGCCTAGTGGTTCTAACATAAAGAGGTTGATCTGCCCCAAGAGGGGGGCAAAAACGGCCAAAATGAATGCCCTCCAAAGAGGAGCGACCCCTGTGTAAGGGGCCACGCCCCAAACAAAAAACAAACATACAAAACATAATCCCTGGTGCCTAGTGGTTTCTGCCTCCCCATTGGGGGAAGAAAGGCCTAACAAAGAGGCTGATCTGCCCCAAAAGGGGGCAGAAATGGCTAAAATGAATGCCCCCCATAGGGCTGAGGTGATGTCATTAGCTGCCGTAGGAGGGGTCAGGTAGCAGGGGAAGAGACAGTGCTTCCCCTGTGGCTGGGTGCTAGGACAGCTAGGGGCCGTCCAAAGCACAGGTCAAGTATGGTGTTGGACGACACTAGCATCGAAGTAGCCCGTGGGACCACTGCCTGATCTGAAAAAAATTTGCCGACCCCATTCACAAAGAGGAAGAGGACTCTTGGGTACTCCTTCCCATTTACGAATGGCTTACATCCAATTTGAAATTGGTGGTAAACTGCGAATGTTTTGTGACCGCATTCCAGTCGCAAAAGAATCACACATACCCCTATTGAGTTGCTATTAGGAAAGGACGTCCTAAACACGCCCCTTCCTAATACCAAATCGCAAACCCTATTTTGCGAGTTAGGAATTGGTTACTGACTCGCAAAATAGGGTTAGTACATGTCAGAAGGCTATTTAGCGATACCACAATGCCCAATTCGCCTTTGGAACCGCTAAATCCTTTCGTATATGTGCCCCATAGACTCCAACATCTCGACATGTATAAAATTTTCAAGGTAAGCAAACATAGAGGAGTACAGATCTAACATTTTAACGTTACATCTACTTACCTCAACAACCTTGTGCAAGTCATTATCTTGGGGTGGACACTGCAGATTGATATTTTAGTATTTTGGTACCACAGCTTGGTCGAGGCCAATTGTGATGCAGTCTTTACCCTATTTCTTTTATAGCCAAATCTGTCGGTGTTTAAACTCCTTTTTTTCTTAGATTTAGGACTTTTGAGATTCATCTGCCTCAATATTGGAAACATAAGTTTTATTTAATTTTCTTTTGTTCTCTTGCACTAAAGTCCTAACAATTGTCATTATAATCATTATTCATTTTCTAGGCTAGAACGCTATATAAAAAGGATATGGTGGCATATAATTAAGTTGTATAAGATAAAACCTCTTGTATGACTTCCCAGAACCTTTAGTGATGGGCATCCTGCATGCAAATGCCTGTTCAGCCACTGGCAGGACTTCCGCAGTCTCTACTGGGATAGTCAGGTGTTTGTATTTGGTGTCATTGCTGCACAATAGAGGATTGCTAATATTTTTCTAATGTATTTCCCTTTTAATTTATGTTATACTTGCATTTATCTGTACTCGATTTTGTTAATTTTGGGTGACAAGCAATTCTAAGATTTATTTGTGGCTTAGGGCCACATGTACAAAGCATTTTCCTAGTTGTAAACGGGCAATTCGCAGAATTGGCCCGTTTGCGACTAGAAAAATGTTTTTTGGGATGTACAAAGCCCAAATTGCGATCCAGTAACTTGTCACCGAATCACAATTTGGGTTTTGCGATTCAGTATTAGGAAGGGGTGTGTTCAGTGTGTCCCTTTGTAATACCTAATCCGAAAGGTATGTACAAATGTTTTGCAACCAAAATGAGGTCGCAAAACATTTGCAGATTACCACCAATTTTAAATTGGTGGTAAGCCATTCACAGACGGGAAGGGGTCCCCACGGGACCCTTTCCCTTTTGTGAATATATGCGAAAATATTTTTACAGAGCAGACAGTGGTCCCAGAGACCACTGCCTACTCTAAAAAAAAGGAAAAAAAAACCTTTTCCTTTTTTTTGTTTGAAATGCATCCGTTTTCCTTTAAGGACTGCTTTATTGAAAAAAACAGTCAGACATGGTGGTCTGCAGTCCCCAGCAGGGGACCATCCCTGTGAGTGTGACCATTCCCAATGTGGTCGCAAGTTGCAATCTACCTCATGAATATTGACGAGGTAGGTCATTTGTGACTCCTTTGGGAATGACAAACTGTCACTAAACACTGTTGTACATTTTGTTTTGCGGCTCGCAATTTGCGATTCCCAATCCAATCACAAATTGCGAGTCGCAAAACAAAAGGTTGTTTATCTGGCCCTTAGAAATTGTAATTACTTGGATGTTACGTCTACATTTAGCTGTTTGGTTTTACCTCATGCAGTTTTAGCGCATGTTAAAACCACATACTTGAAAATTGCATGTGGTAAAAAGCTTATGCGCTATATCGGAATCCGGTGTAATGTTGTCAGGTGGTTTCACTGGGAGGTATTCCATCACAGTTTAGCAAGGGGAATAACTCTATATTTGAGTGTTTTAATCATTTGACACATGATTCGTAGGACGGTAATCATTTAATCATTTGACACATGATTCCTAGGATGGTAGATCTTCATTTTGTTTAGGGCATTTATCGCGCTCCACTCCTCTCGCTTTTTTTCATTGCACCGTATGTTGATGGGAAATAGTCCTACGTCAAATCATTCTGGGAGACATTTTTCTGGAATAGTGTTTTTGCAGTTTTTGGTGAGTAATCTTTATGCTGTGGCATAATGCTTCAGGTGAAAATAGCTTGCTGTTCAAATATGTTTTTACATAGCATTCACCATTCTGATTGGATACATATTTTAAACAGGCATAGCACATTATATAGTCCATAAAGTCTTCTGATAGGCATAGCACATTTTGAGCACATAAAGTACTAATAGTAATCCTATGGAGGGGAATTTCATATTTGCAGCTGTAATAGATCACAGCAGAAGAATTGTGGTTGTGTCCTGCTGTGGGAATTTTGATGTAGACGGGAAAAAATCAAGAGGTGTGATTTGCAGTTTTCTGTAAACCCCTATCATTCTTTTTGCCTACCACACCTTAAAGAACCGTTGGTTAAGATAACATGATAGGCATTTATATAGCGGGTGGCACAGCATACAAGGACATAGGAAGTCAGAGCAACACACCCAAAGGCATCCAGGTACCCCTGTACAACTTAGACTAATAATCAACACCAAAAAGGCACTTGACTGGATGGAATGGATCTTTCTCTTTTCAGTACTTAAAAAATAGCCTAAGTGTAGGGTTCCTATCCTGGGTTAGGCTGCTATGTATGGAATTGAGGGTGCGTGTTAGGGTGAATGGACTCCTCACGTGGTCTCTCACTATCCAGAGGAACATGGAAATATACTCCTTAACACCCCTGTGCTTCCCATTGATTGTTGAGGGACCTGCATGTTGGATCGGGAGTGACGCCCTGGTCAGACACCTGGACTGGACGAACAGATGGGACTTTATAATCTCCGTTTATAGAGGCACCATTTTAGTAAACCTCAGGAAATCCGATAATTCCTTCAATAGAGTACTTGAGGTGTACTGAATACGTGGTGTCTTCTCCTGCTTCTGTATATACAGATGAATCGACAAATTATTTCACTCACACACTGGTCAGTGAGACCTGGTCCCGCATGTTTTCCTCTGATATACTTAGGCTTTAGATACTAAGTATTGGGACTAGGAATATAGTGGTGCAATACAGAGAGATGTAAGGCAGGCATAGGGACTCCCTCGTTATTGCTCGGAAAAGTGGACCTATACAAAATTATGCCTATTCCCAGATTAGTTTAAATATTCCCTTCTGAGTAGCACAAATTTACTTCTCACATTTAAATAAGGTATTAATGAACTTTGTTTTGGGATGGCAAGATCCCATGCATTTCTTTCGCAATACTACAGTGAGGGATCTGTGATGGTTAGTTAGCACTCCTAGACTTATGCAAATACTTTAATGCCCCATACCGCGACCTCCACCCCATCTCCCCCAATAAGCTCTACCTAATGACTGGACATTTGTTCCCTTCCAAGGAGGGCTTAGCCTTCTGTGTTGACAAACTGTCATGAGGACTAGAGGTTCCACAGAAATGATTTATGGCAAATAAATCCACTACCAGTTGGCCAGAAGCTACGCGTACTATGAGTCTAGCCTGGAAGGCAGGAACAAAATCAATAGGATGCAAAAATATTATAACAAAAGAACCCCCCCATGGGACAGCTATGCTCTAAAAGCAGTTGGATACATACCCGGATGCAGACAGTGAAAACTCATTGGAATTTCTAGACAGGGAGACATTTGGGACAGCACAGGACTGAAGCCATAACAAAAAAACTTGAAGAAGATTATGACTTAAATACAGTGCAGGTCTTCAAATATAAACATCTGAAACATGCACTAGTCAAACACAAAAGCACAAATGGTGAATTGATGGACACAGGGCCGGCTTTAAAACTTGTGGCGCTCGGTGCGACAATGTTTTTTGGTGCCCATCCTCAGGCCCTCTTTTTCCATGGATTCTCACATTACCACCTGCCAACAGTTCCCCTTATCTCTCCATAGGCCCTCTCTCACATGCATTTACATTTTTTATAGCGTTACTCATACCAGCATAGGGTGTCAGAGCACTTTAGATCACAAACACATAAACAGACAATGAATCATACATGTGTTAATCAATCTATAGTAAATTTTACATTAGACATTAGAATCACATGCCGTCCATTCTTATAGGAAGAATATTTAAGAGTGTTTGGTCTGGTTAAGCACAAACTCTGGACTTAAAACATACTACAGTTGTTGGGGTTGACTTTGCTAATAAGAATGTATTTCTACCCAAACTAATCCTTTTTACCTATATTAGGATAATTAAAGACTGAACACTGCTCCACAGGCAAGGACCTCTGCTGCAGATGCTTTTAATCCCATGTGTTATTTTTAAACACAGCAACATCCCTCCCTTCCCTCCTCACCTTTGAGGTCAGCGCCAGGTGGAACTCCACCGGGCGCATAGTCCGAAAGCCGGTCCTGGATGGACCCCTTAATGATAGAAGCTCTCTCACAGATTTACACACCACTGACCAATAACTCTTGACTGTTCGGTGTCAATTGAGTTCATAATGAAACAGTGGGGCATGATGGAGGATGCATACTGGGAAGAGGTGAAAAGGGCCTATGGGAAGTGGCTGGTAGGAGCTTAAGATAATCCACCAGTGTACTATTATCTGCTGAAGACCTGTGAACGCATACATATTGACCGATGCCCGAGAGGCTGCGGTGGAAATGGGGATTTCACCCACAAATGGTGGGAGTGCACTCCGATAAGGTATTTTTGGCGGAAAGTCAGGGACCTATTAACAAGGGCACTGGACACTCAATAGAGCTGGGACCAAGACAATGGGGTTGTACATATGGGGAGATCACTCACCATCAAAGTACAGCAAACTATTCTGTGACACTGTTCTGACAGTTGCCAGATGAGATGCTGCTAAATGGAGGGCTGGAGGGCTGATAGCCAGAATCCAGTCTGGTGCCTAAATATGGATTGCTGTATGGTAGATATACAAGAGAAGAGGGTGCTCCTGCAAATTCCCAAAAATATGGGTCAAACAGTGGGATTTCCACAGGCCATCGTCCTGCTTCTGTGGTCCTTTTGGAATGTTGCTAATTGTCACTTACATGGTTTTAATGTATAACCACCTAACCGAAACATAAGGGGCTAACCCTACAGCCTACATATTGATAAGGCTGGATGTTTTACTCTTTGCACTATCGCCATAACTGCTGGATCGAAAGAAAACCCATGCATCTATATGTTATTGCACGGATAGTGAATCTTGCATTTTGAATATAATTAAAACGATACAAGTGTATTTACAGAAAGGGATTTAGGTAAGAGCCTTCCTTGATTCTAGACAAAAATGTAGAAACAAAAACGAGTTCCCACGACTGAATCTCCTTAGGAGAAAGATGATGGAGCGTGGTGTGGTTCACAACTGCTGCCTGATCAACTCCACAGCTAAAGACTACTAATTTCTTTCATCTGTACATAAATTATATTTGTGAATTGCTTTCTTTCTTTAATACAACAAAGTGATACAATTGTCTTCTTATCAGTTGAATTGTGGTTGTTATAGAAAATCTCTTCAAAATGCATGGTACAGTGGACGCTCCCTGGAATCGCAGTGTTTAGGTGTTGTTTTCACTCCATTTAATAAATTGTTGACAAAACAAATGACATTTGTCAGGCACAATGGAATGATTTCACTCTGTGGCTTCTGCCATCACCACATAATTATGACTGTGTCACATTTGCCGCACAATTGATAACTTGCACCATACTTTGTAATTTGTATCGAAAACGGTTGTTTCTCACTCCAATGGATCAAACTAACATTGTCAGAGAATGTGCTGCATAGAGCTGAATTACTTCCATTTTATTGCTGCATTATTTAGATGGTTAGGCTGCATAATGTGTTTCATAATTGTTGCAACACGTGTGACCTTGACAACGGTGAAGCTCTGCAGAGCTTGCAGAGGCCTCTTATTATGATGATGAAACTGTGGAATATTTGCAATATTTTACGGCCCCCAGTGAAGTAATGTGGCTTCCGTGTATAACGCATAGTTATAGATTGAATGTGTTTTCCAGCAAGGTTGCCACATAATTCCCATATATCACAAAACAATGTTTCTAGCTTAAATTGATGACAATACTGCTGGCAGAAAAAGTGGTGCATAATTTTCCTCTTTTGCTGAATAAAGTAGTTAACTTTAATAACCTTACCACATAATCCCGGTAATTCTGTCAACAGCAAAGTACTGTAGAGTAGTTTGGGGTTTATGTCATTATGATGATGAAACCCATTTTCCTTAGCGAACTCTGAAATATTTCCATATTTCACAATTCTCTCTGAAATATGTTTTTATCACTGCATTTTGTGCAATCAAAGCTCCCTTGTTAAATGACATCAGTAAAGAAATCACTGGTATTTAACATGTCACAACTACTTTCATACATGAGGTCACGAACAGAGAATCACAGGGGTGCAAGTTATGGTTAGTTTCCAACCATAATTAAAAATGTCAGTGGTTTTTAGGTTTTGTTTTGTAACTAAGGGTTATTAAACAGACTGTGGGATATCTAGCAAAGGTTGACAAGTCTGCAAGGGTTCGTAGACCCTATGGTAGGGTTGACAGATCCCTGAAAAGAAAAAGAAAATTGGCTTTCAGCTGTGAACAACCTTCTGCCACTGCGCACGACTGAAGGCTGGGCGTAACGGGATTGGCTCTTAGCTGCGGGTTGGGCCTTTGCCCATGCCTAGTGGGGGTTAGCTGCAGAGCTTGGCCAAATGCGCTGTGGCTGGCAACTTTTGGATATGGCATATGAAACAAAAAAAAATTCAATGAAGTGAATAATGTTGAAGGGTTAAATTGAAGTTATGGTTAGTTTGGTTATAACACTTTAATAATTGTTTGAAAAAAAAGCAATGAAATTCACTAAAAACAGTTAAAGTAAAGGTAAGGTTACAAATTAATACTAAAATAACACAGAAGTTCATAAGGTTTGGTTAGCACTGCGCATTGAGGGAGGAGCCTGCCCAGTCCTCACTGCACACAGCTGAAAGCTTTGCGAAGCAGGGGGTTGGCTGCCCGCATTGGGGTGGCACAGGGCCAAGCCCTGCTGCCAGCCCAGCTGCTCAAGGTCTTCCTTTCTAATTTCATCAGTGACATCGAGGGTGAGGTAATGAGCATTGCATTTAGTGAGTGAGTTATGATTTGCATGGCTGTTGTTGGAGTTATGGATTGCAGAGTTAACCATAACTTATGAATTTCTGCTGGTCTTCTGTTCTCATTCTTAGTCTTAACCTTCCAGTTTTCTCAAAGATTTTCGGAGTAAACTGGTTTCACTTGTAAACTTGCTCACCTGATCACTTAGTTGTACACGCAGACACATCAACAAACATACACACACTATTTAACATACTGTTCCAAAAGAGACTTCGAAATTGACCATCAATTTTGTTTAATTTGTTTCATTTGTTTTTGCATATTAATTGTGATATAAAACAATTTAACATGTTTAACCAGAAACCAGATTTCAAGCTCACGGTACCCTTTCAATTTCCCTGACCAGGATACCTCCACCAACAATGTACTAGATGTCACAGGCAAATTCCTTCCAAAATAAAATGGGTCTGGCATATGCTTCTTTGCAGAATAAACAATGTGTGAGGTTCATCAATGCTATTCCACTGATGTACATCACCCTCTGGTACCATCTTGCACATTTTGTTGTGCATCTTGCCACACATCAGCCTGTGCTCCACTGAAACACATTGCCCAGTGCCCCTCTGCTCACATGGTTAGATGTGACTTGTTGCCTGTGTGCATTGAGACAGTTCTGTTTGTGTATGTGCACAGATGCCTTTCAAGTTAGTTGAACTGGCTGTATATTACGAGTGGGCCTAACGCATGTAAGGCTAGATGTACAAAACTTTTTTGAGGTCGTAAACGGCCCAATTCACAGAATCGGGTCGTTTGCAAATGCAAAAAGGCATTTCCAAATGTACTAACCCCAGATTGCAATTCGATAACCTGTGATTAAATCACAATTTGGCTTTTCAAATTGAAAATTGGATGGGGCTTGTTTAGGGTGTCCCCTCCAAATACCCATTTACATTGGTATTGTTAGACCTGGCACCTTTTGGCGTGTTTCCCTGTCTCTTTGCCTTCTGACCTTCTGGTTTCATGGTTTGCTGGACTCTGTTTTTCCTGGTTTCTTGTCTCTGTGCACTTTACCACTTCTGATCAGTGCTAAAGTGCAAGCGCCCCCCATGTAAATTGTATTGGTGATTGTTTTATCCATGATTGGCATATTTGATTTACTGGTAAGTCCCTAATAAAGTGCACCAGAGGTGCCCAGTGCCTGTATATCAAACGCTACAATTGGGCCTGCAGCACTGGTTGTGCCACCCATGAGTATCCCCATGAACATGTCTCAGACCTGTCACTGCAGTGTCTGTTTATGCAGTTTACCCATACAAGTGTACCTACTTGCCAGGCCCAAACCTTCCCTTTTACTACATGAAAGGCACCCCGAAGATAGGCCGTAGGTAGCCCCAGGGGCAGGGTGTAGTGTATTTGAAAGGTAGGACAAGTACTGATGTGTTATACATGTCCTAACAGTGAAATACTGCCAAATTCGGTTTTCACTTTTGCAAGACCCATTCCTCTCATAGGTTAACATAGGGACTGCCTTTAAATAACTTAAGTGCAGTTTCCCTTTCGGAGCAGATAGAGATCTGGAATTTGGGGTCTCTGAACTCACCATTTAAAACACACACCCTTTTGTAAAGTTGGCTTTTAAATTGTCTATTTGAAAATGCCACTTTTAGAAAGTGAGCATTTTCTTGCTTAAACCATTCTGTGCCTCTGCCTGCTTGTGTATTCCATATCTGGGTCAGACTGACAGTTGGGCTGTTGTGAATTCCCTCTAGACAGTGACACAAAGGGAGGTGGGGTGTAGCCTGCATATCCTGATGAGTCTCCTGGGCTAGAGTGGGGAGGGAGGAGCCAACACTTACACCTGAAAGGGCTGTGCCTGTCCTCACACAGTGCAGTCTCCAACCCCACGGTGTGTGTCTGGGGCAGGCCTGGGCAAGGCAGGATCTTGTCAACAACAGAGACTTTCCTTTGAGGTTTGCCTACTTCAAAGGCAGAACTGGGTATAAGTAGTGGACCCAAAACATGAGACTTTTAGAATTCTTGTGGGTAAAGAGGAACCCCTGCCAAGGAGAAGAGCTGAAGAGCTGGAGGAGGAGTACTGCCCCTTTGCTGTGTGTGCTTTGCTGGATTGGCCTGCAGTTTCTGCTTCTGCATTAACGAGAAAGACTGGACTTTGCTTTGTATCCTGCTTGTGAAGTTTCTCCAAGGGTTTGGAGTAGAGCTTGCCTCCTGTTGGAAGTCTCAGGGATATCAAAGACTTCACCTTCATCTGCCTACAGCACTGGGAGCTGTGTGTTTTGTGCTGCAGCAGAAGAAAAACCACCACAATGCCGTCAACACTGCCACTGACTTCACCATGACCTGAAGACGCCACACGGAGCTGTGCCCCACGTCGCACTGCAACCCTGATCTCACTGCCGCTGCCACCTAACACCATCACTGAGCTTCTGCTTGCACCGTGATCTGTGGGCCCCGAACTCCACATCGCCTTGCTCACAACGCAGCCTTGGCATCCCTGATGATGGCGCTCCTCGCTGACACCGACGCCTCAGCCTGCACCGTGGCCTGAGGACACCACTCGTGAGATACACAACGCACTGTCCCATCCCACACCGCAGCCCAGGACCAGTGACGCCATCGACTCCAGTGTCATCAACAGACGCCCCTGTCTGCACAGCGACCTGTGGGCACCTCACGGAGCCCACCCCCGCGCTGCACCTCCGCCTTGAGTTTGCAGACGACATTGCTTCAGCAACAATGATGCCCCTGCCTGCACCGTGACCTGGAGACACAGCATGTTGTACCTCCCCGCTTCAAACCGCAGCCCTGGTCTCACCCATGCAGCAGGGTGGCTTTACCGAGCCGCTGCCTGCACCGTGACCTCTAGGCACCCATGTCACATTGTCCTGCTTTGCACCGCAGCCCCGACGCCATCCACGCCAGCGCTTCCGACTTCGTCATCAGCCTCGAGTTCGATCAGCAACGTGTGTGACTTCAAGGGCCCGATGACCCCCGCACTGACCTCCGGAACAGACACCTGCGACGCCAGCGACGCCGCACTCCCAATCTCATCGCGAGGATCACAATGCCCTTCATTTCCAAATCAAATCAAAAAACATTTATAAAGCGCGCTACTCACCCGTGAGGGTCTCAAGGCGCTAGGGGAGGGGGTTTACTGCTGCTCGAAGAGCCAGGTTTTGAGCTGCCTCCGGAATGCGAGGTGGTCCTGGGTGGTCCTGAGGTTGGCGGGGAGGGAGTTCCATGTCTTGGCCGCCAGGTAGGAGAAGGATTTCCCACCTGCCGTAGTGCGCCGGATGCGAGGGACGGCGGCGAGTGCGAGGTTGGCGGAGCGAAGTTGACGCGTGGGTGTGTAGAAACTGAGGCGACGGTTGAGGTATTCGGGTCCCTTGTTGTGGAGGGCTTTGTGTGGGTGGGTGAGGAGCCGGAAGGTGATCCTTTTGTTCACGGGAAGCCAGTGCAGGTGCTCAGGTGGGCGGAGATGTGGCTGTTGTGGGGTATGTCGAGGATGAGGCGGGCGGAGGCGTTTTGTATTCGCTGAAGACGTTTTTGGAGTTTTGTGGTGGTTCCTGTGTATAGGGTGTTTCCGTAGTCCAGGCGGCTTGTGACGAGGGCGTGGGTCACAGTTTTTCTGGTGTCGGCGGGGATCCAGCGGAAGATCTTTCGGAGCATGCGGAGAGTGAGGAAGCAGGAAGATGATACGGCATTGACTTGTTTGGTCATGGTGAGAAGTGGGTCCAGGATGAATCCGAGGTTGCGTGCGTGGTCTGAGGGGGTTGGTGCAGTGCCAAGGGCCGTGGGCCACCAAGAGTTGTCCCAGGCGGACGGGGTGTTTCCGAGGATGAGGACTTCCGTTTTGTCTGAGTTCAGTTTCAGACGGCTGAGTTTCATCCATTCTGCGACGTCTTTCATTCCATCTTGCAGGTTGGTCTTGGCGCTGGTGGGGTCCTTGGTGAGGGAAAGTATCAGCTGAGTGTCGTCGGCGTAGGAGGTGATGTTGATGTTGTGTTTGCGTACGATGTCGGCGAAGGGGCTCATGTAGACATTGAAGAGAGTCGGGCTGAGCGAGGAGCCTTGTGGGACGCCGCAGATGATCTCGGTGGGGTCTGAACGGAGGGAGGTAGACTCTTTGGGAGCGGTTAGAAAGGAAAAAGGTGATCCAGTCCAGGGCCTGTCCTTGGATGCCAGAGGAGCGGAGGCGGGCTACTAGGGTTCGGTGGCAGATGGTGTCGAAGGCAGCCGAGAGGTCGAGGAGGATGAGGGCGACTGTTTCTCCGTTGTCCATCAGAGTTCTGATGTCATCTGTGACTGCGATGAGGGTGGTTTCTGTGCTGTGGTTGGCTCGGAATCCGGACTGGGAGGGGTCGAGTAGGTTGTTGTCTTCAAGGAAATTGGTCAGTTGCTTGTTGACGGTCTTCTCGATGACTTTGGCAGGGATGGGGCGGAGCGAGATGGGGCGGAAGTTCTTCAGGTCGCTGGGGTCCGCCGTAGGTTTCTTCAGGAGGGCGTTGACTTCCGCATGTTTCCAGCTCTCGGGGAAGGTGGCAGAAGCAAACGAGCTGTTGATGATGGTCTGGAGATGAGGGGCGATGATGTCGTCGGCTTTGTTGAAGATGAAGTGGGGGCAGGGGTCGAGGGGGCACTGGAGTGGATGGTGTTTATGGTAGCTTTGGTCTCCTCCGCGCTGATGTGAGTCCAGGCGTTGAGGGTGATGGCTGGGGTTGTAGGTTCTGTGGTGGTTGGCTGGGTCTGGTGACCGAGGCTGTCGTGTAGGTCGGTGATCTTTCGATGGAAGAAGGTAGCGAGGGAGTTGCAGAGATCTTGTGAGGGCGTGATGGAGTTGGAGTTGGCGTTAGGATTGGAGAGCTCCAAGGTACTGTTTGCGGGTCCTCCCAACACCGTAGCTGGCTCGCGATGCTGTGGCCGGCCTGAACTGTTGGATTTGTTGTTCACGACGCCATGATAACCCCAGACGGAGCTATTGACTTCAAGGAACTGTATTTTTAAGTAATTCTTGCAAAATTCATATCTTTATTATTGTATGTTGTATTTTTCTCGTTTTGGTCTTATTTTACACAGAAAAATATTGGCTAATTTTCTAAAAGTGGTGTGGTGTCCTTTTGTAGTGTTTTCACTGTATTACTGTGTGTTATGTGCAAATGCTTTACACATTACTACTGAGATAAGCCTGACTGCTCGTGCCAAGCTACCAAGGGGGTGAGCTGGGTTTATCTGAGCTGGGTATCCCCCCTTATCCTGACTAGAGTGAGGGTACCTACTTGGACAGGGCGCAAGTCGACTGCCAGCTAGAGACTCTATTTCTAACAGGTATGTACAAATGTTCTGTGACCAAAATGCGGCCATAAAACATTTGCACTTCACCACCAACTCAATGTTGGTGGTAACTTATCTGCAAATGGGAAGGGGGCCCCCAAGGGATCTCTTCTCCTTTTGGAATGGTTGAAAATATTTTTTTTGAAAGTGGGCAGTGGCCTAAACAACCACTGTCACTCTTAAAAAATGAAACTTAAACTTTCAATTTTTTTCTTTTTAACCCCTTTGCTGCTAGGCCTTTTCCTCTGCAGGTGCCAGGCCTTTTTGGCTCTTTGGGGCAGTTCATGTTTAGGCCCTCATAACTTTTTGTCCACATAAGCTACCCACGCCAAATGTGCATCCTTTTTTTCCAACATCCTACGGATTCTACAGGTACCCAGAGTTTGTGGGTTCCCCTGGAGGAGACCAAGAAATTAGCCAAAATACAGCAAAAATGTCATAGATTTTTTACAAAATGGGAAAAAAGGGCTGCAGAAGAAGGCTTGTGGTTTTTTCCCTGAAAATGGCATCATCAAAGGGTTTGTGGTGCTAAGATCATCATCTTCCCAGCTTTCAGGAACAGGCAGACTTGAATCAGAAAATCACATTTTTCAACACAATTTTGGCATTTTACTAGGACATACCCCATTTTTACTATTTTATGTGCTTTAAGCCTCCTTCCAGTTAGTGACAGAAATAAGTGTGAAACCAGTGCTGCATCCTAGACAGTTAAACATTTCTGAAAAGTAGACGAAATTTGGAATTCAGCAAGGGGTCGTTTGTGTAGATAGTACAAGGTTTTCCTACAGAAAATAACAGCTGAATTAAAAAAAATATTGAAATTGAGGTAAAAAGAGCCATTTTTCTCCATGTTTACTCTGCAACTTTTTCCTGTGATGCCAGATTTTCAAAAGTAATGTACCGTTACGTCTGCTGGACTCTTTCGGTTGCGGGGATATATTGGGCTTGTAGGTTCATCAAGAATCCTAGGTAATAAAGGAGCTGCACCTTGCAATGGGTTTTCATTGTATCCCGGGTATACAGCAATTCATTTGGTGAAATTAAAGAGTGTAAAATAGGTATCAAGGAAACCTTTGTTTTTCCAAAATGGGCACAAGATAAGGTGTTGAGAAGCAGTGGTTATGTGTACATCTCTGAGTTACGGGGTGCCCATACCAGCATGTGAATTACAGGGCATTTCTCAAATAGACGTCTTTTTGACACACTGTCTTACATTTGGAAGGAAAAAATGTAGAGAAAGACAAGGGGCAATAACATGTGTTCTGCTATTCTGTGTTCCCCCAAGTCTCCTGATAAAAATGGTACCTGACTTGTGTGGGTAGGCCTAATGCTCGTGACAGGAAATGCAACATGTACACATCCCATTTTTACATTGAAATCTAATGTGTTTTTTGGAAAGTGCCTAGCTGTGGATTTTGGCCACTAGTTCAGCTGACACGTAGGGAAACCTACCAAACCTGTGCATTTTTAAAAACTAGACACCTAGGGGAATCCAAGATGGGGTGTATTGTTGGGCTCTCACCAGGTTCTGTTATCCAGAATCCTTTGCAAACCTCAAAATGTGGCCAAAAAACACTTTTCCCACACATTTCAGTGACAGAAAGTTCTAGAATCCGAGCGGAGCCCCAAATGTTCTTCCACCCAGCATTCCTCCAATTCTCCTGATAACATTTTTACCTCACTTGTGTGCGTAGGCCTAGTGCCCGCAAGAGGAAATGGCCTAAAACACAACGTGAACACATTACATTTTCCCTAAGAAAACAGACCTATTTTTTGCAAAGTGCCTAGCTGTGGATTTTGGCCTCTAGCTCAGCCGGCACATAGGGAAACCTACCAAACCTGCACATTTTTGCTAACTAGACACCTCGGGGGAATTCAAGATGGGGTGACTTGTGGGGCTCTCACCACGTTCTGTTACTCAGAATCCTTTGCAAACCTCAAAATTTGGCCAAAAAAAACTTTTCCCACACATTTCGGTGACAGAAAGTTATGGAATCTGAGAGGAGCCACAAATTTCCTTCCACCCAGCGTTCCTCCAAGTCTCCCGATAAAAATGGTACCTCACTTATGTGGGTAGGCCTGGTGCCCGTGACAGGAAATGCCCCAAAACACAACGTGGACACATCACATTTTCCCAAAGAAAACAGACCAGTTTTTTGCAAAGTGCCTAGTTGTGGATTTTGGCCTCTAGCTCAGCCGGCACCTAGGTAATCTTACCAAACGTGCATTTCTGAAAACTAGACACCTAGGGGAATCCAAGATGGGGTGACTTTGTGGGGCTCTCACCAGGTTCTGTTACCCAGAATCCTTTGCAAACCTCAAACTTTGGCCAAAAAAACACTTTTTCCTCACGTTTCGGTGACAGAAAGTTCTGGAATCTGAGAGGAGCCACTAATTTCCTTCCACCCAGCGTTCCCCCAAGTCTTCTGATAAAAATGGTACCTAACTACTGTGGGTAGGCCTAGTGCCTGCGAAAGGAAATGCTCCAAAACACTATGTGGACGCATCAAAATTATCAAAACCAAAACTACCTGTTTTTGTCGGGGTGGGGGTCACCTGCGTGTTTGGTCCTGGGTTCAGCAGCCATATAGGGAAACCTACCAAACCCAAACATTTCTGATAACTAGACACCCGAGGGAGTCCAGGGAGGTGTGACTTGCGTGGATCCCCCAGTGTTTTCTTACCCAGAATCCTCAGCAAACCTCAAATTTAGCTAAAAAATCACATTTTCCCCACATTTCTGTGTGGGATCACTGTACCGGTGCACATTTCCTACCACCCAACGTTCCCCTCAGTATCCCGGTAAAAATTATACCTCACTTGTGTAGGTGGACAATGTGCTTGTGACAGAGAGGACCCAAAAACATGTACAAATTTTGGGGAACCAAAGCAGGTCCAAAAGGTCAGTTTGGAAAAAAAGTTTTCAGGCTGACAAGTGGGGCAGAATTTTTATCGGTATAGATGCGACAATGCTGGGTGGTAGGAATTTTGTGGATTACTGCAGATTCCGGAAGGTCCCGTCATAAAAATGTGGGTAAATTGTGTGATTTCCAGCAAAGTTGGAGGTTTGTAGGGCACTGTGGGTAAGAAAATGGTGCTGGTGCATGTGAAGCCCACCACCTGGGACTCACCAGGATGTTTAGTTTTCAGATGTGTCTAGGTCTCGTAGATTTTTCTACATGGCAGCATCCCAAAGTCCAAACAGTGCAGCCCTCACCATTCCAAGTGCGATGATTTTGAGAGTTAGACAAGCTCTCATGGCCCAAATGTGAAACCAAAACCCAAAATAATCAAATGTCCTCTTGCTTGCCATGGGATAAGATGTTTTAGTTTGCGGGGGAGAGCTGAAAGACCTTTACCCCTTTCAGTTGGGGTGGGGGCATAACCATGCCCATACTGGTTGGTAGCCACCACCCCACTATTTTTTATTTTTTTAATTCCCTAGCGTCTCGTAGGCTTTCTGCCTCTCCCCTCCCTCTGGGGGGGCTGGATCGGGGGTATTTGCCCCATCTGCCACCGGTAGGCAGAACAACTTTGTCCCCCTTTATTTGGGGTGGGTGTATGTCCATATCCCCACCCTCTTTTTTTGAGAAAAAAAATCTTCCTTGGTGTCTGGTGGGTTTTCTGCCCCCCTGGGGGAGATGACCCTTACAAAAATAGTCCGAACTGCCCCCAAGGGGGGCAGAAATAGCCTAAAATAATTGTGCCCCCCCCCAGCACGCGACCCTTGCCTAAGGGATCGCTCCCCTTGCGTGAAATTGGCACAGAAAAAAAAGCCCTGTTGTCTAGTGGTTTCTACCCCCCTTGGGGGCAGATTGGCCCAAGAAAAATAGGCTGATCTGCCCCCAAGGTGGGCAGAAATAGCCTAAAATAAATTTGCCCCCCAGGGGAGTGACCCTTGCCTAAGGGCTCGCTCCCCATCTGAAAAAAAATAAATAAAATCCCTGGTGCCTAATTAAAATAGGCCAATCTGCCCCTTTTTTTTTTAATTGTTGCAAAAAAACAAAATCCCTGGTGTCTAGTGGTTTCTGCCGCCCTTTGGGGCAGATTGGCCTAATAAAAATAGGCTGATCTCCCCCAAGGATGAGAGAAATGGCCTAAAAACAATCCCCCTCCCCCCGGGGAGCGACCCTTGCCTACGGGGTAGCTCCTCTTATTAATGTAAACACTAAACAAATCCCTGGTGTCTAGTGGCTTCTGCCCCCCCCCTCCCCCGGGGGAAATTGGCCTAATTAATATAGTCCAATTTGCCCCTGGGGGGCAGAATAGCCCTAATAAAATAATTGCTCCCCTTATAAGTGTAAACGAAAAAAAAATCCCTGGTGTCCAGTGGCTTCTGTCCGCCCTGGGGCAAATCGCCTAATTAATATAGGCCACTGGGGGCAGAAAAAGCCTAATAAAATAATTGCCCCCCGGGGAGCGACCCTTGCCTAAGAGATCGCTCCCCTTAAAAGTATAAACAACAACAAAAAATCCCTGGTGTCTAGTGGCTTCTGCCCCCGGTCTAATTTAGACCAATATGCCCCCGGGGAGCAGAAAAGGCCTAATTTAAAAATTGGCCCCTGGGGAGCGACCCTTGCCTAAGGCCCTAAATATGTTCCATTTTATAGGAAAGTGAAGGGTGCTAGAACACTAAATAAATGTGTCTGACATTCTTCCCCTCTTCATCCTCGTCTTCCTTTCTTACTGCAGTATACTGGCAGAACATAACCCAAGTATAAAGATTCTGTAAAAATCAAAACTAAGAAACGATAATGTCTTCTACTTTAGTTTTTCTCTGCGTGCCAAGCACAGAAAGAAATATATTAATTGGATTTTCACTCCAGAATATTAAATGGTAATCGTGCCTTCATGCCTTCTGGTAATTTTGTTTTGAATGTCACATTTCCATAAAGTTAGTACAGTTTAACTATGTCTTAATACACTCTATAATTCAGGAATCACCTACCAAGTTCTACATACATAAATATCAGTCTTTCAAAGTGCGAATGTTTACTTTTCTCTTTCTACTGCCCTTACAGGCATGTTTTTCTTTTAATTCAGCAGACGAAGCAAGTGTACACTGGATGTCGAATTCAGGCTGATATATTAATCCATATGTACTAGCATAAAATTATGGTACTCAGGCGTTAACCTTTTTACGATACCACTGATGTGGGTGAATGCTCCACCCTGTGGGCATCAGTGGCGTAAAGAAACTTCGGGGGGGCCCTGCTAAGTACCTTGAGGGGTCCCCTCCTCCTTGACCCAGTCAAAGTCCTGCCACCTGTCCACAGTGTACTTGCTGAGGGGGGCCCCCTGGAGTTCAGGGGTCCCCCCCTCTGCTGTGGCTGTGGGGTCCTTTGTTGCGCCACTGTTGAGCATGGAAAAATCGAGGTCTAGTCACAATCGAATTTTGGACATAAGGTGCTAACACCTAAAAGTACAAGTTGCTTAACTTCGGTAACGAAATATCTGGTAGAGACATCTGAAGCCTGGGGGAAATTCTAAGGTAAGGAATCTGCAACTAGAAGTCTCTATCAGATTGGGAATATTCATATGCAGTTAGTAGAAATACAAAGGACTGTGTTCTTTTTGTACCTTTACAATAGGTAGTTGGATGTTTCTGGCCCATTCACAAAAGTGTGTAGGTATATGTCAGAGATTACTGCTGCAGAACTGCATCACGTAGGCATTAATGAATTTGTGAATGGCCCGATAGTTCGCATATGAAAGGCACATTTGTGAAAAAAGTTCTTAGCAGTAGCTCAATTTTATTTCTGCAAGTCAATTCACTTCTTATTGCTATTGTAGTTTAAGACCACATACCCCAGGAGGCATTGCCCTA